>NW_005842038.1:717192-717800 GCF_000455745.1 Alligator sinensis | reverse complement strand
GTACTCTGTCCAAGTTTGCGGATGACACAAAGCTATGGGGAGAAGTGGACACGCCGGAGGGCAGGGAACAGCTGCAAGCAGACCTGGAGAGTTTGGACAAGTGGGCAGAAAACAACAGAATGCAATTCAACAGGGAGAAATGCAAAGTGCTGCACCTGGGGAGGAAAAATGTCCAGCATACCTACTGCCTAGGGAATGACCTGCTGTGTGGCACGGAAGTGGAAAGGGATCTTGGAATCCTAGTGGACTCCAAGATGAACATGAGTCGTCAGTGTGACGAAGTCATTAGAAAAGCTAATGACACTTTATTGTGCATCAGCATGTGCATGACGAATAGAACCAGGGAGGTGATACTTCCCCTCTATCGGGAGCTGGTCAGACCACAGTTGGAATACTGCGTGCAATTTTGGGCGCCGCACTTCAAGAGGGATGCGGATAACCTGGAGAGGGTCCAGAGAAGGGCCACTCGTATGGTTAAGGGCTTGCAGGCCAAGCCCTATGAGGAGAGACTAGGGTACCTGGACCTTTTCAGCCTCCGCAAGAGAAGGTTGAGAGGCGACCTTGTGGCTGCCTATAAATTCATCATGGGGGTGCAGAAGGGAATTGGT
>NW_005842038.1:715255-717035 GCF_000455745.1 Alligator sinensis | reverse complement strand
GATAGGCATCTAGCTGGGGTCATCTAAACCCAGCCCTCTTTCCTGCCTATGCAGGGGGCTGGACTCGATGATCTATTGAGGTCCCTTCCGACCCTAACATCTATGAATCTATGAATCTATGGACAATCACCCCCGGCTGGGCCGCTTGTTATAGCTCATGATGACCTTGTCTATTTTCCACACAAGATAAAAAACTAATATTACAACAGAATGCACATAGACCCAGAGAATATAATTATATACATTGTATCTGGGTGGAATACATAAGCTTTACATAATGCTGGGTAGATGAAACATCACCCCCCACAAGTAGCATTTTTTTTTTTTTTTTGCATGATGGCCTTCCAATTTTAATTGTATGGAGATGATGTTTTGATGCTGCTACATTGCAAAATACTTAGCGGCATGAATTCCCCTTGGCACCTCATCAAGAATATTGAATATTTGAGGCCTTACTTATAGCTAAAATTTGGAAGCTCCTTGGGATTTCTCCACTTAAAATAATCTGCATCACCTTTGAAAACAGAACAAGCCACATTGCAGAATATTTATTGTTGAATGATAATACTGTGATCTGATAGGGAAATGTGATAAAAGTGCTGAATTCTCTCTTCATCTTTTCAATTTATTGTTAATTACTATCATGCTTTGCTCTAATAAATCCTATTGCTGTTCCACTCTCAGAATTTTCCAGTGGATGCCAACTTTCTGTAACAATTTGTCAGACAAATATGCATAACTGTTTCAAGGAGCAAAATGATAAAATTTCTTAAAAAAAAAAGATTTATAGCATTCTTCATGTTTTAGCATCTAAGACTTAAGGTCATTAGTGTTTTGCCTTCCCCTTTTTCAGCTGCTGCCAGTACGGGGGGTGGAATTTAATGCTGGTTATTAAAAATCTAAGGTCTAGTGGACACATACATCATTTGTGAGGGCTGCACTGCGTAAAAACAATGTTGTCCATCTCCTCTTTGCTAGTTCTCAGATGTAGGTGATCAGAATGATTTAAATACAGACACACACAATAATGTTCAGGATAACAATTTCAGCATTTCATACAGTTGGCTACCCTGAATTTATTTGGTAGTTGGCAGGTGTGTTCTGAAGGCATTTTTCACAATAGCTGATTCTTAATTACAAAGGACAAAGTAATAATGATGGTTAGAACTCTGCATGAATTCCTGGAGTTTGACTCTTTTTTTTTTGTGGGGTGGGATGGGGTGGTGGTGAAAAGGAGACAGGGAGGAGAAGGGATAAGCCTGTTGCAAATTCTTAGTCAGAGCAAAAGAAAATTCCCTGAACAATAACAGAGCAGAGACATCAGACTTTGTCCTTATGATCGTGCCTTTATTCTTTACATAACAAAAAAGAATGATGCACTTGTCCTTAAGGCCAACACTTAGGCGAGTCAGAGGGATTCTCTAGTAGGGGTGTGTGAAGCAGGCTGTATTCAATTCAGATTTGGCCTGAATCAGGGACAGTAATTTGATTTGTTGATTCGGATCACTGTCCCTGATTTGATTCGGCCAAATCCGAATCTGAAGATTCGATGCTGATTCGGAGAATCAGTGATTCGGACACAGACACAGCTTTAAAAGTTTTTTCTACGTACCTTGAGATAGGAGGTGCGGCTCACGATCGCTGCAATGCTGGGGCACATGGAGCGTCCCACAGGAGTGCGGGGGGGCCCTCCACGTGCTTGACGGCAAATCCGGAAGTAAACCAGAAGTACTTCTGGTCCTCTTCCAGGTCCACCACGGAGTGCACTGGGGGGGGGGGG
>NW_005842038.1:685211-715245 GCF_000455745.1 Alligator sinensis | reverse complement strand
TCCCTAGCTTGGCAATCAGCCACAGGGAGAACCTAGGTGCCCCTCCCAGACCCCGAAGGCACCAGTCACTGAGTTGGGAGGGCATGGGAGGCCCCCTACTTGCTCCCCAGCGGACCCAGAAGTGGATCAGAAGTGCCTCTGGTCCACTTCTGGGTCTGCTGCCAAGCATGCTGGGGAGCCCCCCATGTTTGTGTGGGACACTCCATCTGCCCCAGCACCACAGCAGTCACAAGCCCCTGCTACCTAGAGGTATGTAGAAAAGCATTTAAAGTTGTCTCTATGTCCAAATCTCTGAATCTTTCTGAATCTCTCCAAGTTGATTCAGAGAGTTCTGATTCGATTCAGAGAGATTAAAGGGTCCTCTGATTCAATTTGGATTTGGAGATTGTGCCACCAAATTGGGCCAAATCTCTGCCGAATTGAATCAGGGACAGAAGCTTTGCACAGTCCTATTATCTAGTGCTGCAGGACAATGGCTTTGTGATTCTGGAGCAAAGAGTTTCATAGGTCTCTGTCATTCTTACACACACACGTGCGTACACACACGTGGCCAAGACGCACGAGTCAGGCAACTTTGATTCAGGGAAAGCTGGGGGGAAAAGAAGCCCCAGACTACATGAGAAAATGTCTATGTGTATGAGATCAACTGTGCACTTTAGAAAAATAATGGAAAGCCCCAACACTGGTGGTTCAACTCTAGATTCATGGAAGTCAATGGAAAAACTCCCTTTGACTTCAATGGAAATAAAGTTAGACCAATGTTGAAGGCAGGCTAAAATCCCATCCTTCATATCCTAGCGTGAAAGCAGAAAATATTTAGCCAGCGCAACCCCCAAGTGAATGCTTAGTTCCACATCCTGATTACTAGCTTGTAAATTTACAAACGAAATTATTGCTATTTGGGATATGGCCCAATAGCTGGAAATACGCCTGGAACACTTGATCTGAATCCAGCATTATGTGTTTTGGGTCTTTTTTGTTGTTTTGTTTTCTTTTTGTTTTGTTTTTTTAGCTATATACTAATCCAAGTATGTCAGCTAACATTCTTTTAATGAAAACCTTCTGCTTTGTTAAGATAGTGCAGTCTGGCCAAGACTTTATGTTTAAAGGTGTGTAGGACTCTCAGACATTTTTTACTCTTTTACCTGAGATTATCACAGTAATGGAAGTCCCAGTTTCCCGGGAAAGGGATGTAAAGTACAGCCTTTTTGTGCCTAGTAAATTTTAAACCTTTGGATTACAGTCTTTTTCTCCTGCCGTGTGTTTAGAATATCACAAAAAAGCAGATTTGCCTTGGCAGTGCTATTCCTACTGTTCCAGTGAGATATATATATATTTAATTTAAATGTTAGGACTGGTCAGTTGCTTAATTGCAGCACAGACTTAATTAAATAAAAGAAGAAAAGGAAGAAAATATTCATGGGATATACAATATAGTAATGAAGAATTCTCCATCTTCTTTTATGGACCTCTTCATGGTACGTGGTTATAGCCAAGTCTTGCTTATGAAGGATTTCAGTCCAAATAATTTGTTGTGGAGTCATGGCAGAAACAATATAGCTAAAATTCAAAATCAGTTTAGAAATTGTGATAGCAGGATTTTCTGACATGAGACACAGAAGGTCCGTCTGCACAAGATGCTTTAGTCGAGGTTAGAGCAAATTACTGCACAGTAAGAAGCACTGTCTACACGTGCAGATGCTTACTGCACAGTAATTTGCTCTGATCATGAGTAAATTTGCTACCTTTAAATACAAAGAGCAAATCTAATCAGGAGTAATTACTGCATAGTATGGCATGTGTAGATGGGAGCAAATGTGCTCTGGGTCAGCTGGGCAGAAGGAGGTGGGAGAACCTGACCTGCCCCTGGCAGCTGCCTGATGGCAGGGCAGACTCTGCCACTGGATCCAGGCAGGGACAATGTCCCTCTGCCCTGGCAGCAGGGAGCTCCCAGCCCTGCTTTGTACCTGTGGGGCAGGGGCCCTAGTGCCACGATCATAGAGTGGGGACTGGGAGACAAGAACTTCCCAGCCTCCACAATTTCAGAGCCAGGTCAGGAAGATAAGTACCTACCAGCCTGTGCTCTGCAATTATGGTCAAGGATTGAGCTCCCTGCTGCTGGGACAGGGGGACATTGTCCCCACCTGACTAATCGCGGAGCCTACCCTGGCAGCAAGCAGTTCCCAGGGGCAAGGAGCAATATCCCAGTCCCCACCAAAAGACATCTGTCTCTTGGCCGCATGCTCCTTGCTAGCCCTTGGGCTAGCACCCAGAGGGAGCCTAGAGCTCCCCTTGGCTGCTGCAGGGGGCTTGTGTAGGGCCAGCAGGGGCAGGAGCAGGCTGTTGCCAGGAGCAGCAAATCTGCTCCCACTTCCCTGCATGTGTAGACACCTGTCTAGGGTGGGTTTACTCTACAGTAACCCACCCAGGAGTATTTGAACGTATAGACACGCCTGGGGAAGACCTAACATCTCCATAGAAGACCTAAACTCTTGTTTAGAGGAACAGAAAAAAAAATCCTTTGCCCTTCCTAAGTAACCTTTGCAACACTTGAGTAGTGCAGAAGCGCTAGAAGCCAATTAATACAATCCTTGAGGATTGACGTAGCATAAAGAATCCTCAACTGACACAGATAGTGCCATTGACTTGCATCTACCTTGAGTGTAGCTGGATTTCCAGAGGAGTTTATGGGATGGGATTTGGTAAGTCAGAGTCATGGTCAGAGTGATCTGGATGGACCCAGTGATACTAGCCAATGTAGGTAGTGGGTCTGCAGAAACTGTTATCCACATCCTAATTGTCTGTCTCTCCTGCCCCTCTGTCCCCCCCCCCCCAATAAAATAAAATAAAATAAAATAAAATAAATGCTATGGACTAAGATAAGTCCATTAAATAGGGCAAAGATATGAGTTGATGTAAAAGCAGTCTCACTTCTGCATGACACAATCATCAGTTTATATATAGTCCAATGCTGATTTGTCAAAGGAGCAAAGCACACCAAACAAATTGGCTGATCTTTAGCATGTGGTAGCTGAGCACTGATGACCTTTATTTGGGAGCAGGAGATTAAGCTAGAACCTGTTCCCTTCCAGAGCCACACACCGTCTAATCCCCCAGCCTCACTTATCTCCCTCTCTAGGCTGCCCAGGGAACCAACTTCAAAAGAACTGGAGCACCAACTGTGCAATGTGTAACTTATGGCATGATGATTAAAGCACTATGTTGAAATGCTGGAGAAAGGCAGGTTAATACTTTCTCTTGTTTGGCAACTTGTCAAAGAGAGTTTAAGTATGGCTGATTTTGCTTTGGGGCACAAGGATGGACTACCTGATCACCCAAGGTCCCATTCATCTCACTTTTCTATAACACAAAGGTAGAGATGGGTCCATGCCACAAAGATCAAATCTGAAAGTGGTTCCAAATGTTGTGGATCCACCAATATTTTGTGGTACTTAATTGTTTAGTGTCACATGATCACTAATGCCAATGTCTAAAAGGTGTGAGTATGACTGGGACAGTTTTTTCTTGCACATATGTTATTTGCCAAAAATGCAGTTCTGGTGCAAAATGAAACTGAAATTCTGAGATAAATTTTGTGAAGTATTCTAGCCAAGAAAATAAAGGAGAACAATGGGGGAAGGGTTAGTTTGTTACTTTGCTTATTTAATAATCATTTTGACATTCCCAAAACAAAAAAGTTTCAGACTTCTCATTTAGGAAGGTGGCTAAATTCAATGCTGGGAGACTAATACCAATGCTGGTAAAAAAAAAATTTCCCAAAAATGAAATTAAAAAAAGAAAAGTGTTTTGTTTTGGTGAGACAAAAAACCCACATTGTGTTAACAGGACACATTTTGGGGGATTTGATCACAAAAGCAAAATCAAGGACAAGCAACTTATCAAGTGACCTGCTTGCAATGCCTATTTGTAGGGCAAAGTTTTTCCTGAGCGTGTGCGCTTTCAATACATTATATAATTGCTACTTTTTAAAATCTTGTAGTCTAATGAAACAGCTGGTTTTCTCGCAATAGAGATTAATATAATTTAGTAGATGTGTTTTCAGTAGTCTGTAAGCCAAGTCTTCTTGGTCCAGGCTTGTAGTAGATAGCATCTGTACAGTCAACTATTGATCTAGAAAAGTTGTATCATCTATATAATATTCAAAGTCTCCAAAAGATGAACATAGGAAACCTGATGAACTATTAAGAATTACTTAAAGTGATTCAGCTATGGAAGTTTTTAGATGATGATCTTCTTTTATTATTTTAATGGTGCATCATGTAATGAATGAATCCTAACTTCAGTGTTTAAAGATTTACAGATAATGGTTCAGTAAGAATACAGTGGTCCACAAATAAGATAGCTTCCCATTGCCATCTCACATTATATTTTAGGGCCAGATTTGGAAAGCTATTAGGTGCCTAATTCTCATGGATTTCCAAGGATATTCAGGTCCTAAATGCCTTTAAAAATTGTCCCCCACGAGTTCAGTGTTTAAGAGCCGTACATATAGTGTTTACCCCCCAAAAGGTGTTTACCCCAAAATTCCCTGTGGCCTGAAGACATGATCTTTTGGGTCCTCAGCTGACAAATGTCAGTATAATTTCAACTTTATGGCCTTTAATGGACCTGAGCCAATTAAACCAGCTGAGTATCTGGCACAAATAATCTAAAACACTTTCTAGCCTTTTTATACTAGACATGTCAGTAAGTAAATGTACCTGGAAGAGTGTTTATCGGTCTTACTAATGAAGTCCTGAATTTTAGCTTCAAACAAAGAATGGGGTGATGTAGACTGACAAACTATTACCAATGTGTTTTCTTATTCATTAGGTTGAATGCTGAAATCTTTTAGCCATTTGTCGAGGCAAATTAATAGATTTCTAGTGGGCAGCATTTATATTTGAGTCAAATCAGGGGTGAACTAAGCCTGACAGAGCTGTTTGAACTGTCCCCGATGTGTCCCTAAAGGCTGGTTTTGCAGGTGAACTATAACATGAACCCTCCTCGCCTCAACTGTTAGTTCATTAAATTCCATTTATTTGACACAACTTCATGTAAACACACACACACACATATATATATATATATATATGTATGTATATCTATCTTTATAACTTTATATATCTTTATATATATATATTATATATACATATATAATATATATATATATTTATGTGTGTGTGTGTGTGTTTATTTAAACAGACAGTGCTCCAAAGGTAGTGGGAAAAGATAATAACTTAGTCACTCTTTAAAATAAATATGTTTAGCACATTTTCTGAACGACATAATGGGTGCCATAAATATGTTTAGCTCATTTTTCATTTATAATCGACCAGTAGTATTAATACACAATATGACACGTAATGTGATGGTTAGACTTGGGATAAGAATTTCTGCATCAAAAAAGTGTTTTGTTCAAATTTACAAAATCGTTTCCATTTTAAAGAAAAACTTTTTCATGCAGAAACTTTTTATGTCAAGTCTAACCATCACATTACATGTCACATCATGTATTAGTACTACTAGTAGATCATAAATTACAGACAGAGTGTTACATTACAAATTGAAATATGGAAGTTTCCCACAATGGCAAAGCTCTGATTTTTGACTAGCTCTAGCTATCAGTAACTGAATCTGGCTGGCATAATCCCATCACCTATGGAAAATGCATCCTTTTGTATTCAGGTATGTAGGTATGCAATACTGGGAAACTTTGAATAGCTAATGTGAGCCAGAGACCCTTTGCTACAGGAAAAAACAAGCTGATCCCTAATCATCTTGTCCCTTGCACCCAGTCAACTCCTACTGATTTCAGTATATACGTACGACTGCAAGGATCCTGCCATTTTGCATGTCTTCTGTAGAACATATCTATTGTAATGAAAGATCCATGGTGCAACTCAGTGAGTTTTGCTAAATGGGTATATTTCTAATTAATAAACAGAAGCAGTAATTAATGATGTGTAACAGTAAAAAAAAAAATGCTCAAGGGTTTGAATTCATTTTCCTTCTTTGATCTTGATGTACGGTTCCTACTTCCAAGGTTTACATTCTCCTACTAGTAAAACCAGTAGAAAAGAGCTCTGCTGACTCTCAGCTCCCACTTGTATTTTATATTATGCCTGGAATCTTGATGTCTTTAAAAAAAAGTTGCAATGCACCAAGGCAGGGAAAAGCAATAATGACACTGTTGTTTGTGAGGTATTTTGAGATTCTTCCTTGATATTGCCTATACAAAACTTCAGATTTTTCAATAAAATAGAACAAAACACAAAAGAAAAACCACTTGATATTTTTAGTGATAGAAATAGCAACTGCTGAACATTGTAGCCAAAAAAGTGAAAAACTCAATTTACTGACCAAAAGGAACATTTTACATGAAAAAGGATACCATATCTAAATAATGACCTAATTTTAGAGATAAGTATTCTGAGATATGCACAAGATAAATTGCCATGGCATGTTACACACAATTCCAAAATGACTTTGCATGCACTTACCTGAAAGCACTAAAGGCACCTATACACACCATAGGTTTTAATCCTCATTAAATTAAATAGGTTTATAAAATTAAAATTTGTTTAATTTGGAGCATCGCATCTGTGTTTACATGCCCTAGGTTTTTGAATTAATTAAGCCTTGGAGCGTTGCATCTGTGTTTACACAGACTAGGTTTTCAAATGAATTAAGCCAGGTCCCTGGCTGGTGCCACAGGAGAGCAGGACAGTTCAGTGCTGCTCCCCCAGCCCAGGGCCCCCCACTTACCTTGTGCCTGTGCCCTGCCATGTGGCTGTGGAAGCAGGGAGCTGGCAAACCACACGAGAAGAAAGAAAAAAAAAAAAAGCAGAAACAATTCAAAAGTAAAAGCAATTTGAAGTGAACTACAAAAAAGTTGCTGCACCATGTGGTGGACAAAGAGCCTCATTACACATCTTTGATTGCCTTTGTGTTTGGATGCAATGAATCCATGGACGCAACACTATAATTTAGTTTAATGCACAAGAAAGACTTTTAAAGCATCCAGAAAACCCACTTGTGTAAGCAGTCACACAGTTGCAGCGCAAGAAAGGGCAAAAAACATGGTGTACAAAGGTCCTAAGAGCTTCATTCACATGACTGCCCTTAGTTTATGAATAGAGTAGTGACATGGATAGACTACCATTATGACATGAAGTAAAGCAAGTGTATTCAATTTGCAAGACGGAGATAACAACAACATAGCCAGGGACAGAGCACAAAAAGCTTAATTTCCAATCTTCTTTAGCCACTATACATGTTTCCTCCCTTCACAAAGGAGTCTCTGAATCAAGATGCATCTCAGCTTATAAAGTTCTGACTAAGTCTACATTTCCCAGGTTCTTGAATTCTCATTTTCCCATGTTATTTTAGGATGAGAAGAAATATTAGTTCTGTTTCTTTTGTATCACATATGAATATTTTCTTGACATTAGGGATGACACAGAATGGTTTCTTTAAGGAATTCCTAATCAGATAATTGGAAGTATTATTCCTCCAGGGAAAAAAAAAAAATATGAAAGATTCATTTCTTGATATCGTATAACTAACTCAGGTGCGAAGAAGAGATTTTGGTACTAGTCATAAAGGAAGAACTAAGAAAAATACATTTCATTTTGAATGTTTAAGATCTTCTGATGAAACTGGAACAACAGTAAAATAAACACAACTGAAAAAAAACACCCTGAAATTCTTTATATTTGACCTGGAACAGAGCTGCTTTTTAAAGCTCAGGGTCTGTAGCCAAAAAATGGGGACTCTAAATGCCAATATTTTTCTCCAGTGATGATGGCCTTTATAAACCCCCCCAAAAAACCCAAAAATAAAAATGTGCTCCCTGCTCCATAGAGAGATTCTTCCAGTCTCAGTAGCACTCATTTTCACTATAAACTTGAATGCTGCTCATATTTCTTCCTGATGGCCTATAGAAGCTAAACTTCTATAACATCTCAGAGCAGCTGCCACAATTCTCCTTTTGGAACACGTTCATACATTTATAAGGTAACAAAACACACATAAACATCTTTGACATAGCTTAGTGTTTTGAAAACATGATGGTAATAATCTTGCTGGCTGTGATAGTTTGCACTTTTTTTGTATCTTGTACAGTAGCTTGGAAATGTTTCAAGCAACTGCCAACAAAAATGAATGATAGCCAGGTGCCTTGTGTAAGATCCAGGGTAATTCCCACAAGGGGTTGCTTGGGAGAACAATATGATCCTGCACTGTCCATTTCAGAGCTGCATTAAGCTACGTTATCAAGTAAAAAGTTTGTTGTGAACATAAACCAGTCACTGCTATAACGCACAGCGATCCTTTAACTCATAATTCAAAAATTATAGGGCAACTGAAGATAGAAGCATATTTATCACCAAACTTGGGGAGCAGTTTCCATGTTCATAGGCAAATTCAGCCCTTGCTTCCTCAAAAGAAAGTCCATAGAAGTAGAAGGTGATTCTGAAATTGTGTTGTCCTCTGGAGTTTCATACCCAAGCAACACTTCATTCAGGAAAGACATCTTCCATCTTTCAGAAATAAAGTATAGTGAACACTGAAGAAATTCACCCTAGATGTGTCATTTCTACCCAATTGCTGACCAAACTTCCCATTTCTGAGCAAACTCATAGACAATTTAGCCAAAGACTAACAGGGAGCTGCTCATTTAATTGAAGCAAATATTCTAGACATAAAAGTATACATATGCTGGCCTAGAAATAGTACTGAAAGCACTTTAGTGGCACTGATAGATGTCAAGAAGGCAAACGCCCATTCTCATGTTCCTCAACTTCTTTGCAGCATTTGATAATGTTGGCTATAAGATATTGCTGCCTCACCTGGGAGAGAGAGCAAGGGACCAGGGGAATGTTTGGGAATGGTTTGATTACTTTCTGGCAAACTCTCAGAACTGCATCTTCATCTTGTGAAACCCTTTTTCTCATGGAGTCCCACAGGGATCATGTCTCCTTTTCTCTGGGCTCCGTCAGCATCTTCATCCTACCACTGGATGAACCAGTAAAATGACATGAGCTCAAGTGCCACAAGTATATAACTGTTTGACCTATAATGTACCTACAACTTATGACCATATCACTACCACCAAGATAGTCCAGTGTCTTGAATGAGATGAGCCACTGGGTGAAGAATAGCTGGTTGAAGCTGAACCTAAGCAAGATCCAGACAACTGATGAATGGAGAAAAGCACTTTAAAGCACTTACATGTATGATGCAATCTCTTTCCAGTGAAGGCACACAGCCACACTTGCTCAATGAGTCTATAATTTAGACATTCTCTTGGATCCTTGACTGATATTAAGATATCACAAACCATCAGCAATAATATTTTTGTTACCTTCAGTTGTCCAGAAGGCTCCATCCCATCCTCGCAGGCAAAGATCTGAACTGTGTTATTCATGCTTTTCTCATCTCTCATCTGGACGACAGTATTGTGAAATGTCTGTCCCTGGAGCTTTTGACACTTATAAAATTCTGCCTAGAATGGAGTACTCTAGCAATGCAGCAGTGCACGTTACTGGTAATGCATCAAACCTTGCCTCTGTTTTCTACACTGGTTTCTCATAGGATTTTGAATCAACTTCGAAGTCTTCATCCTGATCTTCAAGCAGATTGATAGTCTAGGCCCAGGATATCTAAAAAGCCCATGGAAGAAGACCGTGAACAACTACTATGTTTCTCAGGGACAGTGAAACTTTCTACCAAAAGAGGAAGCTCTTCTGTATAGGAGAAATTTCTGGGTGGTTGGTGCAACTCTATGCTGTGAACTCCCACCAGCGCTTAGGAACATCACTAGCCTTATCGCCTTCCCAATACAAGATAGGTTGCATTGCCTTCTCCAGTGTAAAGGCAGACATACAATTAAAGTAAACCAAACAAAGTAAACACTACCAAAACAATGCAGTCTACTGAGCACACTTCTCTTTCTATAAGATAAGACTCAAATATGTGACTTGTAGCCTCACTTCTTCCAGTACTGGGATGTGTTAATTTACTTTAGGATTTGGCGTGGTATAAGAACTCTATATAGACAATAGATTTTTTTTGTCCATTCTGGCCTGTACTTCACAAATATTTCTCTTTCTCAAGCAAATTATAATTATAGTCATATTCTTAATTCTCTCTCTTTTTTATTTTTAATGCAACAGCAGCTTAGCAACCAAACACAGACACATGAAAGCTGGAGACAGGAATAATCTCTTTTTTCTGGGATAGCTCCTTGCAACACAAAGCCCGGCGTTTTACATGATCTAAATCTAGATGACCTACCTGAAACAGGACTTCACCAGTTCCCTTGGTAGCCGAGTCTGCCATCAAACACATTTTACAATTTGGAAATCATTCAGGAATTCAAGCTATATTTTACTTCTCCATGATTCCCCCCTAATATTCCTAATTAATGTGTACACCTAATTCTTTCTCTGTGTGCTTCTGCACCCATGATTCAGATTGCTGAACACTAATTAACATGACAAGTGTTATGTGAGTGCTCACCAGCTGAGTTATCTGCATACTTAAGATCCTCTTAAGTAATTATCATTCACTTGATCCTGACACTCACACAGGGCGCATCTACATGTACACTTTACTACAGAGTAGACTAATTTGCTCTGTAGTAAAGCATCACCATTTACACATGCACTGCAATTAGGGCATAGTAGACTAATTTATTCTGGCATACAATAGTCCCATCACACACAAGTACTATCCTATGCTGGAGAATATAAATGCAATTAAACAAACATGTAGATGGTGACACAGGTGCAAATTGCAAGGGGCCAGTCTCCTGCCTGCTGCCAAACCCAAACTGCTCCATCCTGGCTCAGTTTGAGCCTGTCACTGCGTGCATATTCAGATGCTGCACCTGGATTAGTTTACTCTGGTGCAAATTGCATTGGAGTAAATTCAATCACTTTAATTGCATGTGTAGACACACCCACAGAGCGGACCTGAGTTTGTAAAAAACCTCATTCATTTAACTGGACATATTTGTAGAAGTACTGCTCTTCAAAATGATAGAGGGTGAAAGATTTGGGGGTTATATAGTTAAAATCTGGGCCACTGCTACATTAGTAAAGGGAGAGATAACACGACTTCAGCAGCTGTAGTCCATTTCTGCCATAGTGTTGACGTTTACTACAAGAGCGCATTCACACTATCATCAACTTTCTCTGCAAATATAAGTAAGAATGTGCACAGAATAAAAAGTAAACCCCAAATGCTATTTTAACTCTTACATGTGCTTTTTTACTCTGATTTTACTTTGGATACAATCATAAATGCAGGAGTTTAATGAGACAAATAAAACCCTGGAGGTGGAAACAGATGAATAGGCAGACAGACAGGGAAAGGGAGAATGAGTTTTTTGATGCCAAAGCAGTCTATGCTAGTATAAGAAGTGAGGTAAAGGTGGCCATCTCTGAGAAGACCCATGTACATTTTCTTTCCTGTTCTCTTTAACTCTGCTTCTGATTATTTTGAAACCTTCGTGACATGTTGCAAGCAGCAGAAATGTCATAAAGACATTTTTTTGAGAGCTGTCATTTTCCAGCAGGCTCTCCAGTCCTTGTTTCTGGTATTGTGTTTTCAAAGTAAACACACCTGCTTAAAAACAGACACTTATGCTAACAGTGGCAACACATTTCCATAATAGGAAGAGCTAATGCTGCAGTGCCTATTTTATGTACTTGAATTGGAGACAGATCCCTGCTAGATCCTGCGCAGGTGCGTACTTCTTTAGGGGGTGCTAATGGCATAAGATGACTTCCTTTGCATTTTTAGGCAGAGGCTGATTGGGTTGGAATTTAGGTTTCTCCTGTACTGTTGTCTACTAACACCATCTTCTTTAGAGGGGTAGCAATGGGGAGGACAGCACAGCTATACTGCTATACCTTTCTCTGGATCATTGACTAGAGCTCTCAGGAGACTGCATATGGCATATTGTCTTCAGATTAGGTCAGCAGGCAAGCTGATCTGACTTAAACCTAAGGGTGCATCCAGATGTGCGGGCACATACTGTTTGTGGTGCAGGAAACTACTCTGTGGTACTGCAAACTGTGTGCCTGGAATGTTAAAATGTGACCCGCACTGCAAATTAGCAGCTCAGGGGCAAAATTTGCTACCAATGGGTGTGTCCAGATGTGAATGGACATTTGGTTTCCTGGAGACAAGCAGTAGCAGAGCACCGGGATATCCAAGGGTCAAAAAAATGTAACAAAACCCGGCACAGCGCACATTCAGGCAGCATGCCGCTGCAGTACAGAGAACACTGGACTGTACAGTATATGGTGTTGCAGATGTGTTTGCAGTGCCACATACCGCACGACTGTGCTTGTCTGAATGCACCCAATATGTCCTGGTAGCAAAAATATTGCCCACCCGAACAACGGTGCAATGCACACATCCATAGCACGCACAAAAACACAGAGAGGGCTAGCCATCCAGAGCCATACTCTGGATGCTGGCCAGGCTCTGTGCTCCCCGAACTGTGCCCCTGCTGCACCAGGACACCAGGTAATACTTCTGGGACCAGCACAGGTGCTGTCTGCAGCCTCCCCTACCCCACCTTGGACAATTTGGTGCGCACTGAAGCACGCATGCAGGGGCACGAGATAGGACACAAAAAAGTGGCACAAATTTGCGTTGCTGCTACTTGTGCCGCTGCAAACACGTGCTCCTGCATGTTGGGACGTATCCAGTGTGTCCACCAAAGTGATCTGATATTCTGCTTATGCTCAGCACTGATTCTCAAGTACTTATTAAATCCTGAGTGCCATCGTTATCCTTTCAGGGTGGAGACAGAAGTGACAATTTTTTGCCCAATCTGGCCACAAAAAGCAGTCAATAGCCATGACCAAACGCAAGTGCATGGCTGCAGGCCACTTCAAAAAGGACTGTTTGGGTGAAAATCTGACCTCTCATTGCAAGGGGGGGTCAAATGAAGACGTTTCAAAATGGAACATTTTCTGTGACTTCTGCTTGCACTGCCTGCCAACCTGTCCCTGTTTTCAGAATGGGAGGGGGGAAAGGGAGGGGAGAGAGTTCAGTCTGGAAGGGTTTCAAGATGGGAGGCCTCCAAGACGGGAGGCTTCCAATTCACCCACCTTGCCTTCTAGCACCGGCTGGGGAACCCCTACAATGAGCTCCCCTGCTCGCTTTCCCCCTTCTCATTCTGCAAACAGGAACAGATTGGGAAAGAGGAGGAGCCATTTGTAGAGGAAACCAGCTGCAGGTTCCCCTCTTGAACCAGAAGTGAATTTCCCTTTGGTCTCGGGGATTGTTGTAACTCAGAACTCCTTCTGCAAGGCGTTCTCAGCTACAGCAGGGAGCTGCACTTCTGTCTGCGCTCTGAGAGTCCTGGCTTGTCAGCAAAGGTCCTCAGATCTCCTTTTTTTAAAGAGATTTAATTAGATATGCACTGGCATTCCTACTAACACTTTGTTGTCACTTGGAGGGCATTGGTCAGTCCTGAAATAAGTTAAGAAAAGCCAACCAATTGCCTGTTCTCACAGCCATGGTCTTTTCAGCAGACCTTGGAGAGCTACTCTATGTCAGATACTTGCCCCTTGCTAGATCTTACAGAAGCCATAATTAATGCCTTCCTGAAGAATATTGTTAACAGATACGGCAAATTTATGTTATCAACTTTTTTTCTTCCATGCCCTCATCCTCATCATCAGAATCAACTCCTCCCGGATTGAAGAATCCTTCAAGGCACTCTTTTGAACATCTGCCTCCTTAAAGATATCTCTGCTGTATTTTCCAGTAACTTGGATCTCATCCAGTTTTGCTTGAAAAAGATTTAGAAGCACTTGGAGAACATCTTATTAGCTAAACTGTAGAGAGAAGCCAACCTTCTCCATTTTACATTAACATCTGGTTTGAGAACGGTGGGAGGAAAAGCAGTAAGGGACGAATGGTAGGTATGCACTAGTTACAAACTGGTAGCTGCTTCCCCAGGTGGAACTGCATGGTTGAAATGCAGTTTAAAATCTACAGCAGGGAGCTATCATTCCACCTTTTAGATTAGTTATGAGGCATATCAATGAGTTTTTTGCAGCTCCCCTGCCAAAATATAGAGCTATGCATCCCACTCTTTTTCTTCTTTCACTTGTGAAAACTGCTTTTAGATTATCAGGCCTTATTTCATGCTGGAAGGTAGCAGACAGCAGGTGCAGCAGAAAGAGGGTTGCTTTAGTACAGTGGTGTTCAACCTTTTGGCTCCGTGGGCTAGATGAATGGCAAAGGGCCAGGCTTTTCAGGGTCAGTGCACAGGATTGGGCCCTGCACCACCTCATGCGTTTGGATTGGCCTTACACCACCTTGGCCTGTCCCAGCACTGCTTTGGCTCCATGCTGCCTCATCCCAGCCCCTCACACCTGAATCCTGTCCTGTGCCACCTCCGCCCTGCACACCCAATCTAGCATGCGTAGCCTCGCTGTCTGGACTATGGGGCTCCCCATAGGTCTGGAAATTTGGCATCAGGGGAGGGCAATTACCATTGCTACTGCTTCCCTGCCATCAATTTTTTTTAACTTGTGGGAAGCCTAGCAGGCCAGACGACATGGATCTGCAGCACAGATCTGGCCCACAGGCTGGGGTTGAGCATTCCTGTTTTAGTAACTCAGGATTATTGATAGCATCCAAACTGGGTGGGCCAATTTTCAATGTGCAGAACTCCTTCTCCTTCCCACCCCTATCCAGACAATCCTGAACGGCCTGTGCAAAAGATGCTAAATTCAATGTACTGTTCTCCACCAAATTCAGAGGTTAGGAACCGACATTGCACTTCTCCCTGGACAAGTTGCACATGCATTTGTTCCAGAACAGACATCTCCTGGGATTGGCGTGTGCATGCATTGTCCTTCTAGTCATTGGTCCAGCTATGACTGCTTCCTCAGAGCCTTCAATTTGCCTCCTGCCCTCCTGCCTCTCACTGCATCAGACTTAAGCTGGCTAGGCTCACCTAACAGCACCTTGTCCTGCTGCTAGACAACATCTTCACATTCATTTTGTCTATCTTTATTTCCTTTTCTTAGTGCCCTTTTCAGTCCTAGCACTTCACTTCTCCTCCACTCCATGAATGTTATCATTATCCCCTTTCAAGCCCTCATTCACCACACCTTGTCTTTCCTTTGTTCAGCCTGTCCTCAGAGCCTGTTTCACCCTTAACCTTTTTTCTTCCCCCAAAGTATTTTCCTGTGCTTCTTTGTGTTGAGTTTTGAATTTTGTAAGGTCTTTGGGACAGGTCATATAGCTAATGTTATGATGCATTCTGAGCATTTCATACCATCAGAAGATCAATGGTTGGGTCTGACGTTGTTCTCCATAGAGCTGCACCCGTTTACACCACCTGAGGTGCTGATCTCAAGCGTTCAGATTATACTTTCAGCTCTGCTAGTTGCCTTAAATTCATGACTGTGGAAGCATTTGTAATGAGTCAGCAGGATCTAGGAAGAACAATTATGCCTTTTTTATTTGGATAGAGCTGGGAAGGTTGAACAATCACCCACAAGCCATCTAAGCAAGGATTGTCTCTTATCACTGTACTTGTTCTGTGGGCATATGAGACCACCAAGAGGTACAGGGGTGGAAGACAGGATGTAGGTCTGCAGGTCTGTATTTCATAAACTGATTACTACAACTCATTGCAGTATTTTCTGCTAATGACCAAGAGGGCCAATTTCCACACAATGGGTGTGTCTACACATGCAGTTAATTCAAAGCAATAAATTCCAGTGCATAGCATGCCAGATTTTATTGCTCCCAGGCACTGTGTTTACATGTATGCCTGGGACTGCAGCATGATGAACTGAGTCAGAGCAGCCCCAAGGGCTCAACCTGACAGTCCGGGGCTCCTCCAACTCAGCTCAACATGCTGCGGAGGGGCTGAATAGAGCATGAGGGTGCTTCAGTGTGGGGCTAGCCGGCAGGCAGCCCCAGCACCATAGCAGCCTCATGCCCCAGCCAGCCTCATCAGTGTTTACACATGTGTTGGTGTGGTAAAGAGCTGTGCTGTAGGATAGCACTTGTGAACACAAGCACTAGTACTTGTAAGTACTAATAAATCAATAAACTCTGCTGTAAAATAGTACTTGTAAATACAAGTACTAGTATTTACAAGTACTATCCTACAGCAGAGTTTATCAGGTTTCTTTGGCCTAATAGGGCCACACACATAGACAAGGAGATTTGATGCTGGAGCTAATTAGGCAGCTTCACAGTCAACTTTTCATGTAGATGTGCCCACTGTGAGTGACAATGAGTTTGGTTGCCTGAGGTTCAACATGGAGAGGTCTGGTTTGACACTGGTGGGATGCACAAAGCCACCAGAAGACATGATGAATGGGACAAGTTATGCCAGTCTCCAGGACTGAGTGTCTGGTAGGGTACAAAGGAAGCATCCCAAAACCAGGAGTAACTTAGTAATCAATCTGTCTTCCCACGTACAACTTTTCAGCACACTTTTACAAATGAAGTAATTCCACATGCGATCTGTCGAACTCTAGAATAAGGAAGGCTGAGACAATGGATCCCATTGAATCCCATGTGCTTTGGCCCTTAAAGAACAACACAGACCCCACCCCTGCACAAAAGTGTTTGACATCTCCCAAACTGGAGATTGCAGTTTGCTAAGTGACACTCATGCAATGGGTTAAACTAAAGCCTGAGTTTGCTTTACTTTCTTGGCATCACTGTGTACCTTGTATTCAGTTCCAACTGCAGTTGTTATCAATAACGTTCCTTGTGAGCTTGGGCATGTAGCTATTGAAACAGTTGCAAGGCTAAAAGCAGGACAAAAAATATGATGCATGACAAAGTACTAAAATGGGAAAATCTCATTGTCACATTAATTATCTATTGACAGAAGATATACAGTAGGCGATGCAACTGCGTTGGATGTTCTTGTCTTTATTACCTCTTGGGGGAGAAGTTCAAGTCACAAAATGAGTTTGGTTCTCTCAAGTGGACATTTGTTCTCATCACAAAACAACCTCATAATTCAGAGCGATGTAGCAAAATTGGAAAGCTCAACTCAAGGAGGCTCAGAACCAGGAGCATAGGGGAGCTATAAATCAGGATAGAGGTGCAGGGCAGTGCTGCACGGGGTGACATTCACAGCAGCCATGAGGAATGCCATCTCCATTGCAAATCATTGCCAAGCAGACATCCCAAGGAGTCCCAGGCACTCAAAGACACTGTACAGCAAGAAAGCTCAACAAATTTGATTGGACAAAACTAAAATGCAACCAATGCAAGTGAGGGCAGAGATTCATTTAACTGAATGACACACAAGGAGGCCCAGATGACTCTAGGGGTAAGAAGAGATTCACCTGCTGTTTAAGGGTGCAAGTCCAGTCCCAACTGGTCTATACCCACAGCTTCTGCAAACGTTAGATACTTCATTTGAAATGAATTCCTGCTCCGCAGCTCAGTTTGTAATGGACCTCTAAATATCATCTCTGGAAATGGTAGTGCTTTTATTCTCTCTGCAGAACCAGAGGATCAAATTGCAATGGTCTTCCTCATAATGAATAGTGCATTGTACTGTGAGAGGGATGCAGCAGCAGACAGGTCAAGGCGTCTTGCTAGGCTTCTAAAGGTATGCGTTCAAGTCCCTCTCTGTTCTTATGCCAAAGTCTTTTCTCAGCTAAAAATAGGCGTTCAGGATGGAGTCAAAGGCATCCGGACATAATGCCATCTATGCCATTGCCTTCCAGGACTTTGGCCACAAAACCCGATGTGCCTTAACCACAGCAGCCCAATGGGCTGTTAGACTCAAATGGAGCTGTCTCCTCTAGAGCTGGAAGAGCTCCACCAAAGAACAAGGGGTAAAGTTCTCCTCATTTGTAAAGATATCATGGTCTGAGCCGTGTAAATTGTAACCCTCTCTATTTCAGATCTTTTGGAGGGGGGAGACGGGGTGCTACATTAGGTGACAACATCCACTTTGGGGCTGCTTCCCCTCTTGAAAATTATCTTGAATCTATTCTGCACACCAAGACCCAACTGTGGGACACAACACAATATGTGATACAGGACCAAACAGAGGGATACAAAAAAATAAAAAAGGCAGAATCCAGCAAACAAAATGCTGCCAGCAGTTCTTTCCTCGTGTGCCGGTTTTGCTCGGTTGCTGCCTCAGTATCATAAGTCTTTATTTTTTATGTCAATTATTGTCAATGATAAAAATGACAGGCTGTCTGATCTTGGCACATTATAGGTAATTTGGGGGCCCAAGTCAGTGGCATCCCGCACAAGGAGAGGTTTGATTGTAAGGGCAGAGGGGGGTGAAATGTCATTAGTTAAACATCCCCATGACAGAACACATAAAAGGGAAAACTTAAATTGTGCATATGCTGTGTCTTGTTTTACAGCTGCCCCCAGAGATAATGACTTCATAGCAAGATATACCATGTGATCTGCCAAAGCTGGGGGTGGAGAGTAATTAACAGTCATATATTATGTATTTGCAAAAGACACCATGGATCTGTTTGAAAAGTCATATTATTTTATTTTATTTATTAGCTTGCTTTAATTACACCCCTGGAGGAACCTGAATTATAGTCCGACTGCAATGCAGACTGACAGTGGAGTAAGTTATAGCTGCCATCTTCACGGGACTTTAGGCACCACAGCAAAATAAAATGATCTGTTTCCTTCCTGAAATCTTCTAGACGTGATTAGAGCAGAAGAGAAAGTAGTCGGAGATGGGGAAGTCTTTAGACACAGCACTGCAGATTTTTAATTCTGTCAGCCAGGTCTGACAGCTAAATACACCCTTCTCCTGTGATGGAAACATAATGATTAATTAGGTAAAGCAGCAGCAGTACTTCTCTTGTTCAGTTATGACTTATGCTATTCTCACTGACTATAACCTCCATAAGCTCTGCTCAATTAGCTGAGGTTAAGTATTATGGATTATTGAGAAATCGGATGACCGTAAATCAGGATGACATTCTCATTTTAGAGAAGGATGGTCATGTGTTTCAGGGACACGAGTCAGGTGATCTGTGACTCTTCCCTACTCTGCCACAAACCTGCAGTCTGAAAAGTGTGCAAATTATTTCAAGCCAGATTTCCTGAGTATTTGTCTCAAGATGCAGAAAGAAGTTCAGTGCTATTTTTTTAAAAAAAGCTTCTCAAAAGGTCAGGTGCCAAGCTGTCTATGAACAGTATATCTGCTTTTTTTGGGAGGGGTTTGGTGCGAAATACCTTTAGAAATTTGGCCTATGGGTACTGAAAATATGTTGTTTCAGTGGCCTCAGTAACCCTGAAAATTAGACATTTGGGCCCAGGTCAGAACAAACTTTTTAAGGCACCTTTGCATAAGCTTCCCAATTTAAGCACTGTGCCTCCGGAGGGTGAATCAAAACAGCAGGACTGGGTGCCTAGGACATCTGTACAGTGGTCTCAAGGGTGAGTTAGATCATGCTGGTGATGAACACGGAGACTTGCTGGTGTGTGAGAGCTAACGTCACCTCCTTAAAGCTAAGTCATCTCCTTTCAACTTCCAATCTCTTGGGGTACAGAGCATTCAGAGGGTTATGGAGGGGGAAGAACCTCTTCAAAGCCAAGTGGAGACACATGCCTAACCAAAGCCATCATTGAGTTTAGTATAAAGCACAACATTCTCTATGCTCAATCTCAAACCCCGCTGGTAGTGCCTCCTACCTTTGCCCATTATCCTAGTAGCTAAAGCACTGACCCAAGGAGCATGATACCCGGGTTTCAGATCCTTCTCAGCTGGGTGGATTCCAATCCACTTCTCTCACTTCCCAGGAGAATAACCTAATCAGCAGGCCGATGGCTAAGCTGGCTAGTGTTCCCAAAACCCATCCTCTTTCAAATGCCTCACTGTCAAGCCAAGTGTGTAAGATGTGTGTAAGATTCATGGAGTGAGAAGAAGGGTCAGAGGGATCCTGCCATTGTAGCCAGGTGAGCCCATCAATGTGCTTGCATCACTGGGTTGCAGAGTCGCTCTCCTTGCTTGGTCTCCTTCTTCTCCACAAATTTTGCCCAGCTTCTGGATGGATGCAATAATCACCGGACAGTGCCCAAACAGCATTTAGCAATGAGCATGCTTGCCTGCTCACAGCATCAAACAGGGCCTGGGGTTGCTCTGTGCCCTCAGGTCAGGGATTTGCATGTGGCTACTGCCCACAGTGACTTGGATCTATGGTTGTACATATACATAATAAGTACAATAATAACAATATGTAGAGCAACTGCTGCTCTAACTGCTGGAGGCAACAAGCAAAACTTCCCCTTCATTTCTAGCGCCAGCTCTTACCTGGTGAATCACGCCCCCGGGGGAGAAACTAGCCTTAAAACAGATTCACAAAGTGAGTTTTGTTTTGTTTTTGTGACGAACTCCAGGGGGTCAAAGCTGGTCATAAGGGGAAAAAAATCACTGAAGCATTCTATTTTAATGGCAAAACCCAGCTGTTGAGGGGGAAATCAGCTTTTTTATTGTCAGTGATGTAACATTTTCATGGCAATAGTGCTGTTTTGATGACAGTTTTCCAGTTTACTCACTCCCTATTCAAATGAAAGAAAAATATGTTGATGAAAATCTGACGAGGATGCATTGATATTAACACGTTGGAAGAAAACGCATACACTCTCCATTCTTTGTGTCATGTAAATCATGATCTTTATTTTTTTTTAATACAATGTATATGTGTTTACTGTAAAATTTATGAATAAAGTTCTTTTAAAAAGAGGAAATTTAAAAGAAATCAAACAAGACTGCGAGCAATTTACTCCACACCTACTTTCAAAAATAAAGGCCTTTCCAACAAGTTGATGAAACAATTCACTTGGATGGTCAAGATGGGTGGACATAGAGCTAATGTACTTCTATAGGGATGTAAAGGGCTGGATTGTGCTCCATGCTATGGGTGGTAGAAAAAGGTATTGCTCCACTGGGAGCTCTAGCAGGTGCCATGTCTCTGGAGCCCAAGTGTCTCCCTTCTCTCTATGGTGTGCAGGGGATGATGCTGCTGGACCGTCCTTTAATAGATGGGACAGAGGACCTCTGTAGCCATCCCGTTGTATTGATGGAGATAAAGAAGAGCCAGGCCCACGACCCCACATCTTTTGGGGTGCTGGACTCGTACAATCCTTGCCACACCTTTCCACTGAGAGAGAGGACTGTGATGCTTCTGAGGTTCTCCATGAAGATGCTTCATACTGGGTCTTGGGTCTTTTCACATGCACCCAGAGGCTGAGCACAATCCAGCCCTTAACCTCTCTATACATATAAAGTTCAAGGTCAGGTCCTATGGTCCTAACTTTGTCCTTATGCCAGCAAAACTCCCACAAAAGCCAACTTGTATCTGTTCTTCCCTGGTTAGGGCCCCTTGCATGGACAGAGAGGAAGCAGGTCGTGCTTTCCTTCTTCTAGAGCTGATGGGACTGGTAAGGCCCTGGGTGCTGGTTTGGTTCATTGCAACTGGAGAATAACCAGGGATCTGAGGGCTCATGCAGGGAAAGGTCAAATATTCACTTTGTTGGCTATTCACTTCATATAAGTGAGCCTCCTACACTGGGGAAGAGGAGGTGGTACACTATGTGATTGCTGTGTGGCTCCTTTGGCTGCATGGATACAAAGGGACCATAGGACAACCATGAACTGGGCCTGATGGAAGTTGTTTCTGTGTAATAACTGAATGAAAACAGGAACAAAGGACTCCCGAATTGGGCCCTGGAGATGCTATGTAAATGCTGCCTTTTGGGATTGCTACAGATGACTGTGATCAACTCCTGAGAGGTCGATGGAGGGAAAGTACCATCAGGTTGTGCTTTCTCTTTTCTTCTTCAAGGATCCTTTCAGCTTCCGCCACAGACTATCCTTCCGCTTCATCTTCTTCTCGGCCAGGGACAACGAGGACTCTTTCCTGCGAATTTCCCGCACCAGTCCATGAAAGACATCATCAATAAAGAAGCGCAGGGCAGCTGAAGTTTCAAAGAAGGAGCAGGAGTACTCTCTGGCTAGGCTCATACCTTCTTCAGTTGAGACCTACAAAATAAAAACCAAAGGTTATTAACATTAACAGGCTCACGTGACTTAGGCTTATCCCTTCAGGAACTCTAACCCTGGATGGGCCTAAATCCTCAGTCTACCAGTGAACAGCCAAACATGCTAACAGCTTGTGCCACAAAGACAAGCTCAACCAAGTGGATACGCTGGGTTGATTTCGGGAGTTGTCTGCAGCACTTCTGTGCCTTTCCCTCTCACCACAACTTCTGAGCACTTGGAGATGTTGTTATATCTGTTGACAGATGGGCAAGCGAGGCCCAGAGACAGTCATAATCAAGCCCAAAAAGTTGGTTAAGCCCCTAAACACATAATCATTCTCCTGAAAAGAGGATTATCTGCTCAGGTTGTGCCTAACTCCAAGGGAACTTGAACACCACAAGCTCCTCCACTTGTTTTTAACCTTAAAGTTCCTCATTTGTCAAAATATCAGTAGAGGGGCAAACAGGTTGACCTTGAGTGCCCCTAAGTCTATTTGATGGATCCTGAGTTGTTCCTCTGCCCTCTCCCTTGTGGGTCTTTATGTAATAGATGTTCTCAGTGAATGCCAAACCCACATAGACCAAATCAGGGTCCATGCAAAATTCAGTATGGGCTACCCATTTCTTAAAAGAGGAAGAGGGGTGGAACAGCTGCCCTTTTTGCACGGACATGCTTTGTTACTTTGCCCAGGTGCTTACAGCACTCACATGGGATATGGGAGCCCTGCATTCAATTGTCAACTCTGCTCAAAAACATTCACCTCTCTTCTCTCTTTGAGGGTTGGTGGGCACTGTCTGGAGTGCTTTGCTTGCTGTTCCCCAAGGGTACACTATTTTTGAACTTCTAGCCCATGTGCATGCTCCTTTTTTTCATTTTTTGTCCCCCCAAATCAGTTGATGCTCTTGTTTTCTCTCGCCGCCCCATTGAGTGGCGGCTCAAAGTAACATAGCGAGCACGTGCCCACGTACCCAAGGGCATCAAATAGGCCAATTGATGTGTCAGATGCATTTTGATATGTCTTTGTTCTCCCCACATACTGCACAGGGAGCCTAGTTACGTAACATGGGATTCTGGGTGTTCACAGCAGGGGCCAAATGCCTGATACTTAAGTGTTGTCATGCTTCATTTTCAGACCCCAAGTCCCCTTTTTGGGTCTGTCCCTAAGGAAATTTATTAACATTACAGAAGACGTCTGCAGCAAAGCAAGGGCTTCAAAACAGCTCCCTTAGCTCTTTAACTTCTGAGCCATCTCCCTCCATCGTACTGAGCATTAGGATAGAGGGGTGAACACTCAGATTCCAGAGTGGCCATCTCAGCTTTTTGGGATTTATTTGTATTTAGATATCATGATTTGTGATGATTTATTCAAATAACATTAAATCCATGTGGATAATAAGACAAGAGGACTGTGGGAGGTCCCTGTCAATATCATGCTAAATCCTAGCTTGTGAGAAATATCAATTTTCATTGACTACCTCGGGGCTATGTCTGTTTTTGTTCTTTAGTCCAGCTGCATCCAGCCATTGCTCCATTTAAATTTATTAGGCATATAAACCATAATGCTTCAGGGAAGAAGCTAACCCCTTGCTGTTTACCATTAGGAAGAAAATTCACTTATGATTGGGTTATGACATAATTTCCATTTATTGGAGTTCTTTGCTCTTCCTCCAATACTGAACAATTCAGAAATGGGGCACCAGACTAGACATGGAAATCCTTCAAGGAGGAATTTCAACATGGACATTCTTTATATGCCTATTGCATCCACACAGACATACATCTTTATTTATTGATTTATTTAAGGAAGTGCACACATTCCTATTCATTCATACATTTTACAACCAGAGAGGGCTATTTCCTTTGACCTCCTGCATAAAGCACATCATAGATTTTCCATTCAGTTACCCCTCTATTGAGCTCGGTAATTTGTAATGTGAGTAGGTTCATTTTCAAACTCCACTTTAATGTTAATTCAATTAAAAACACTGTAAAGGTAAGCAGGGCAGTCGTGTGCCAACCTAAATAATACTCAGTGACACAGTGAAAGATTGTTATCGCTTTCCAACTGCTATAATTGCCAACCTTTAGCGAAAGGAGATGGGTAGCAATATGGTCCTTGTTTTTCTCACGGCAGCTGTGTAAGCAAAATGTGCAATTCAATATGTCTATTGGGCACCATTGAGAAATTGATTGTCTGAGCAGAAGACTCTTTTAGTCTATTTTGGACTTTTTAATCATTCTCTTTTCTTGTTATGCCTTGTTCTAGTTGAAGGAAGTTTTTTTTTTTCTTTTTTTCTTTCTTGTTAAAGACACTGCAGTTCTGAGCAAACCATTAAGCAGGGCTATAATTTTACTGAAGGTTTTATACATTTATGCAGACCCAAAACTTTGTTAAAAGAACATTAAGGTTGCAAAGTCAAGCACTCAAAAGTTAAGCAATGTGTGCCCTTATTTGTCTACTCTGACCCCTCCAGTAGCCTTGGGGTGCCCTCTTTCCTGCATGTGTGCATCCTTTGACTCAGGTTCCAGTAAGAACAGAGGATAACTTATCCGTCTATCCTCATTTTTCCTCCCAAAACTATAGCAGCTGCCACCGGCTCCACAACAATGGTAGGAAATCATCTATTCAGTTTAGTAGAGGCAGTCTTAGTCTGTTGGAACAATGGATGGTGGCAGTAGGGGAGTGGGGGGGACTTACAGGATATGTTCCTAACTCTCATGGGTGCCCCCTTTGATTGATTAGTCCATGATGGATTTCCAGACAAGAATCCAGTTATATTAAAGGATTGAAACCCATGGGAGAGTAAAGAAGCAAGCATGGGCATTGAACTGAAAGGAGGTATTGCTGGAGGGCTAGCACAGGCTCCCTGAGATTGATACCAGTTTTACTGGAAATCTGTAGGAATCTTTCCATTGAAATCTGGGAGTCATGGAGGCAGACTGAGCTGCAAGCCTGAACAGCTGAAAAGCAGGTTGAAGTGCTGAGGGTTGGCTATGAAGCCTGGGAATGCGCTGGGTAGAGTTGGGGGAACAGGCCTTCCCCTGCCTCTCAACTCACAAAAAAAATGGCCCTGTGAGTCCAACTGGGATTGCATGAGTAGCCAGCTGCAGGTGGGAAACACATAAAGAAGCCTATAGACCCCCTTTTCAGTCTTGTAAAGCATCCAGTTGAGGAAACAGTGCAAAAGGCAGTAAACTGAACTGGGGCATGTTCCATCTCCAAATACTTCAGGCAGCTGGGATGCAGCACAACCTCATTAGGAAAGGAAATATTTACTGGCTCCAAATGGCATTTTACAGCATTAAAATTCTGTTTGTGGCTTTTGCAAACCTCCCCTGGAAAATTACAAGTGAGATTAAATGGAGCGCTGACAGCATGCGGAGGCAGTGATGGATGAGCTGCCATCTTTAAGACAGCCAGCTCCGCACTGAGGTCAGCTCCTGCACAACCGAAAGGACAATGCAAAACGCCAAGGCTGGGAGGTGCTGGCAATCATTCTCCCCATCGGATGAAGAACACAACGGAGTCTGTACTTCAGGGGGAGAGACTAAACAAAGAAAACACATTATTTTTTTTTCTACCTGTGCCCTTGGATTGTCATCAGCCAAGACATCTCCTTCAGGATCAGACTGTGCTGCTTTTAACTTGGTGTCAGTGTTTGGTGGAGTAGCGGCAGTCACAACTCCAAGTGTGCTTTCTTCGGAGAGTTAGCACTAACAAAAGCAGCTACATTATTTTGGCAGGGTTGGAGGGGGTCTCTGAACAGGACAGCAATAAACTGCACCCGCTCCCCTCTCCTGCGGACCTTGCACCTGCAGCAGTGGCAATCGGTGCAGTCTGACGGAGACAGCCCCTGTTACTGTCCGCCACTCATTAGGGGGTCCAGGTTGCCATGGGGAGCTCGTGCAGACCACAGGTGGAATGATAATAGTTACAAGGATTCTTCTAAACATTTCTTACTTCGCTTTCCGGCTGAGCCGCCCTCATTAGCTTTGCAACGGGAAACTGAGTAGCGATTACAGACCTGAGACTCTCGTTTTGAACCCATCTGACAGTAGTTGCTGCAGGATGTATTGGGCCTCGATGGGAAAACTTGAGGACAAAAATGGAATATATCCAAAAAGCCACTAGTTGCAGCACAAAGAGGCCTGTTGGCTTTGCAACTGGTTTTCAGTTGAGGGTCTCTTGACAGAAATAACAGTGAATAATAGGGATTTAATAGTGGTAAGAGGAGGTCAGGGTGGGATTGTCTTTGCCAGCTGCAGTTCTACCCGTGTCAGGGACAGCCGTGACCACACTGAGCTGGTGCCTGGTCTCTGGAGTCCCAGTTGTTCAGACAATTTAGTGCAAGAGGAAATCTGCTCTGGGTTCAGCACGGTTGTGGCTCCATGGTTCACACCAGCAGAGGATCAGGCCTAGTGAAGTCTGAGATGACCCCCTCTGAGCTACCCCTTTGCTTGCTTTCCCCTCTCCCCTGTACTGGGGGAGAAAGGGGAGACAGATGTAGCCTTTATACCAATTTAGATCTGCCCTGCATACTCAGTTGGTTTCAGAGTATGTCCCTGTGTGAACCAAGAGCATTCAGTTTACCTTTGAAATGTTGCTTGGATCCCACAGGTGCGATATAAAACCTGAGCAGAATCAAATATGATAGGAAAATCAATCAATCTTTCTGCCTTTCTAGGACTAGCAGAACTGTCACTGTTTACCTACATAATATTTATGGCCTGGAATATTATAGCAAAGAAAGGAAAGAAAGAAAGCTTTCCACCCCCTGCCATTCTTCCAACATTTACATGTAAAAACTGCCCATCTTATCCCTGCCACTGAACACCAAAATCTCTGCTACCAATGGGAAAACCAAGATCGAAAGGAAATCAGTGCAGTTCAGACTGAAGGCTGTATCATTGTTGGTTCTAGAAATAGCAAAAAACTACAGATTTGGCGCTGGAGTGAAAAAAATCAGAGAGAAAACAAAAATATTGTGTCAGGTTGACCAATACTAACATTTTTGGCTTTTTGGTTTGGTGGTTTTTTTTCCCCCTTATCACACAAAACAAAACAAAAGTAGTAGTATTATTTCTAGTTCAAATGAAATATTTTGTTCCACCAGCCAAGCTGCCTTTTGCTTTCAGGAAAGCCTTTCTTTCTATTCTTTGTTAAGATTTCAATTCAACTGCCTTTCCAAAAAAATGTTTCATAAATGTCAAAATGTTTCATTTCAAAATTGTCCATGTGAAATGTTTTGCTTTTTCAAAAAAACAAAACAAAAATCCCATTTTCTTTTACTTAAAATGCTTTGCCAAATTCTACCTGAGCCCACAAATTATTTCAGTTAACCTGAAAGCATTTGAGCTAAAAAACCTGCAAAAAACAGCCCAGTCCTTAGCAAAGGGCAGCCTCCTGTTCAAGCCAGGGTTCTCTGTATGCGCTCTGCAAGGGGTGAGTTTATGGTTCCCGGGCTTGCTGCTGGCCCTCATTCCCCCATTATTCCAGCTGTTGCAGGGCTCTAGGTTCCCTCTTCCATTGGTGTCTGCTTCCTTCCCCAGGTGACAGGGCACAACAGTGTGCCAGAGCTCATGGTGCCAGGGAAGCCCATGGCAGGAAGTGACAGCATGGTGCAGTGGAGTAGCATGTGTCCGAGGAGCTGAAGGTGGGGCTGGGTCATCTGCACCCATGTGCCTGCATGCATGGTGCAGCATGGGAAGGAGGAATGCCCACATGCCCAATGCACTGGGGGAGAAGCACCTATCATGTCCCTGGGGATGGGAGAAGGAAAATGCCCTTACCTCTCCAATGCAATAGTGGGAGAAAGCACCCACATCCCCAGTGCAGCGAAGGGGGAAGCACCCACCTCCCTGATACAGAGCAAGGGAGGGTCCCTGGTGCAGTGATGGCTCAGAGTGCCCACAAGCCCAGGGCAGTGGGGGTCTGTTTGAGGGGCCCATGGCCCAAGTTACCAAAGCCTGCAGCCCCCATTAGTGAGACTTCTAGGGTATCCGGCCCCCAGCCTCTAGGATGTTGTATAGCTTTCGTCCAAGCAATGCAGCAGTGTGGGTACAGTACTTGACTCAAATAAGTGTACAAAATTTAATGTCAACATCATTACTCTTAAATCCATCTGAACATCTTCAGAGTTAATTAGTTGAATAAACCTCACTTTACCTTCATGGCATACAATTCTGCAGGCTCAGCTCTGCCGGCTTGTTAAATTACAGAGCCAGATGAGATAAAAACGGCTGCACAATTAATCATTATTGTGACTGTGTTACAATTAGTTCAGTTGCCCCCGCTTCCCAGACTTACACAAAAGCTGCTGTCTCATAAGAACATTGTCCCTTGTTTTCATTTGTACCTCTCTTTTCGAGGATAAATCTGCTGATTGCAAGCCTCAGGAGTATTAGAGATTAGAATGGGACTTTGTTCAGGGTGCTATAAATATTGTGTGATGAATATGCAAGCTCTGATTATGTTCTCTGTTACAATGGTGTTAATCAAAAGAACTCACCTGGCAACACAAGGGTTGTACTACTGTAGGATAGGCTGATATTGTACAACCATCCCTTTGCCTTAGCCTGACTGTAGGTGAAACTCTCCCGCAAGGAAGTAACACCAGCACAATGGACCTAAATGCCAGGTGTAGAGGTAACAAAGGGGAACCCACGTAGAATCAGAGAAAATTAGGGTTGGCAGGGACCAGAAGTCATTTAGTCCAACCCCTGCTCAAAGCAGGACCAGCTCCCCCTATATCATCCCAGCCAAGGCTTTCTCTAGCCAGGTGTCAAAAAACCTCCATGGATGGATATTGCACAGCCTCTCTGGGTGTCCCATTCCAGGGCTTTACTATTCTCCTGGTAAGAGTTTTTCCTAATATCTAATCTTAACATGCCTTGATGAAACTTGAGAGCATTCCTCCTTGTTTTGTCATCTGCCCCCACTGACAACAGTCCAGCTCCATCCTCTTTGAACCACCCTGCAGGGAGCTGAAGGCTGCTATTCAATCCCCCCTCCAGGTTGGCTGTTCCTCATGACCTTGTTCTCTTATAGGTGCTTCACAATAGACCTCCGCTATCTTTCCAGGTATATTGAAGCCACACTGGCTGATCTATTAGTGCCCTCATCCTCCTTCTTCTCTTTTTTAAAGATATACATTATATTTGACCTTCAGTCATCCAGAACCTCACCCAATCTCCTTGAGTTTACAATAGTAATATCAAAGTCATAATGAAGCAGCAGTTACTAACATCACATTGAAACAATAGATCTACACTGGAGGGTAGCTCTAGGATTCAGAAACCTAGACAAAGTGGAGGATTGGGCCAAAAGTAATCTCATGAGGTTCAATAAGAACAAATGCAAAGTCCTGCAAGTCCAACAAGTGCAATCCCATGCACCAGTACAGATGGGACTCAATGGCTAAGAAGCACCTATAAGAGAACAAGGTGATTAGGAACAGCCAGCTTGGATTCATCAAGAGAAAGTCATGCCTGACCAACCTGATTTCCTTCTGTGATAAGGTGATAGGCTTTGTGGCTATGGGAAGAGCAGTGAATGTGATATACCTTGATGTTTTAGCAAGAGTTTGGCACTTTCTCCCATGATATTTTCATTAATAAGATAAGGAAATACAGATTAAATGAAAGTACTGTAAAGTGGACACATAACTGGTTGGGCCATTGTTCTCAATGAGTAGTCATAAATCATCAATATCTAGATGGGAAGCATTATTAAGTGGGGTAAGCACCCAGGGGTCTGTCCTGGGCCCAGTATTGTTTAACATCTTCATTAATGATTCTGATAACATGGGATTGGGTGCAAATTTAGCAAATTTGCAGAAGATATAAAATTGAGTGGAATTATAGGGGCTGAAGGGTTTGGGGACACAGGTGGTGTTTTTGTCGATCCTCCCTGTCTCATAGATTCATAGATGCTAGGGTCGGAAGGGACCTCAATAGATCATCGACTCCGACCCCCTGCAT
>NW_005842038.1:672070-684515 GCF_000455745.1 Alligator sinensis | reverse complement strand
ACTTTGCATTTCTCCTTGTTGAACTGCATTCTGTTGTTTTCTGCCCATATGTCCAACCTGTCCGGGTCTGCTTGTAGTTGTTCCCTGCCCTCCGGCGTGTCCACTTCTCCCCACAGTTTTGTGTCATCTGCAAACTTGGACAGAGTACACTTCACTCCCTTGTCCAAGTCGCTGATGAAGACATTGAAGAGTATCGGTCCAAGGACCGAGCCCTGTCTCAGGCTTTGGGCTGAGGAGGGAGAGGAGGATCCAGGTAGTCAACCAAAGACTGCAGTGCTGGTGTCACCGAGAAGGCTTTGGCTTCCATGAACACAGTCTGCTGTTTGGTGAGAGAGGCAGCGAACTGCTGGAAGGGACAGCCTCCACCTCTGTCCACTGGGGAGGAGGCTGTTCTCAGCTAGACTGGCTGACCTGCTCCACCGGGCTTTAAACTAGGCCCTTGGGAGATGTACATTCATTATAGTAGTTCAAATCTGCACTTTCATATGGATTCATTTGGGGGTTCTGGATTGATGCCTCTACCTGAGTAGAAAATGTCTAGAACTACTTGAACATCTCCCAAGGGGACATTTGCGTGCCTATATGCAAATGCAAGGAGCTTGGGGAATAAATAGGAGGAACTTGTCCTCCTGCTAAACGCAAATAACTATGCTATCATAGAGATAATGGAGACCTGGTGGGACTCCACCCATGACTGGGCCATAGGTATAGATGGCTATACCCTGTACAGGAGGGATTGAATGGACAAAAAGGGTGGAAGTGTAGCTCTCTATGTCAAGGAAAGCTATGCGTCCCTGCAAGCTGACATTGGTACCCATGGTGGATGACTTGAGACCTCTGGGTTAAAATCTGTGGGGAACACGGCACAAGGGATACTATGGTGGGAGTCTACTACAGACCCCCTACCCAGGGTCAAGACCTTGATCAGGAGTTTGCCAGGGAATTAGCTGAGGCCACACGCTCCCGGTGCATGATTGTCATGGGAGACTTTAACTACCCAGGCATCTTGTGGGAGGAGTGCTCAGCCAAATCTGAGCAGTCACAAAACCTTCTCTCATGAGTGGATGACCTCTATCTGATGCAGGAAATCTCCAGGCTGACAAGAGGTAAGACGCTGTTTGACCTCGTACTGGCAACCGGGGATGACCTAATCAGTGGCCTAATGATCAAAGGGAAGCTGGGTGACAGTGACCACAAGATAATCACCTTCACCATCTGCCATAAAGCTGGTGAGTCAAACAGTAATACAGAAGTCCTTTACTTCAGGAAAGCTGACTTTGACAAGCCGAGACCACAACCCAAAGGGGAGGGGAGTTCAGGATGAATGGTTGCTCATCAAGGAAGCAATCCTGGATGCCAAGCAAAGTCCATCCCGTCTCAGAGGAAAGGCAGAAAAAGGGCACAGCAGTCTCCCTGGCTCTCCAGGTAACTAGCAGACCTCCTGCATTTTAAAAGGAAGACCTACAAAGGATGGAAGACCAGAACCACCACCAAGGAGGAATACTCTGCACTGGTCTGGAACTGCAGAGAGCAAACCAGGAAAACCCAAGGCTGCGACGGAACTCCTGCTAGCTACAAGTATCAGGGACAATAAAAAGTCCTTTTTTAGATATGTGGGGAGCTGGAGGAAAAGCAAAGGCAACATTGGACCCCTGCTAAACCAGATGGGATAACTGACAACTGATGCCTAGGAAAAAGCCAACTTGCTTAATGGGTACTTTGAGTCAGTTTTTCACCAGTCCCTTGGGACGCCCCTGCCCACTGTAGGTCATGGAGGCTCGGGTGAGGGAGATTCCTTGCCCTCCATTGAAGGTGACCTCATGAAGGAACACCTTGACAGGCTGGGAAGAAAAACGTGCAGCATGCTTATAGGCTCAGCAGTGCTACACTGGTTAGCACTACAGATGAAAGGGACTTGGGGGTCATGACTGACCACAAGACGAACATGAGCCTTCAGTGTGATGCTGCAGCTAGTAAACTGAGCAAAATGCTGGTTTGCATCCATAGATCCTTCTCAAGCAAAACCTGGGACATCGTTCTCTCATTGTACTCGGCCTTGGTGAGGCTGCAGCTGGAGTATTGCATCCAGTTTTGGGCTCTACAATTCAAAAAGGACATGGAGAAGCCTGAGAAATTGCAGAGGAGAGCCATGTGCATGATCAGAGGTCAGGAAAACAGACCTTATGATGAGAGGCTGAGAGCCATGGGACTTTTCAGCCTAGAAAAGAGCAGGTTCAGGGGTGATCTGGTGGCCACCTATAAGTTTATCAGGGGTGCTCATCAGGATCTGGGGGAACATCTGTTCACCAGAGCACCCCAAGGGATGACATGATCAAACGGTCATAAACCCTGCCATAACCGATTCAGGCTGGACATAAGGAAGAACTTCTTTACTGTCTGAGCTCCCAAGGTCTGGAATAGACTGCCGCCGAAGGCGGTTCAAGCACCTACTTTGAATGCCTTCAAGACACATTTGGATGCTTATCTTGCTGGAATCCTATGATCCCTGCTGACTTCCTGCCCCTGGGGCAGGGGGCTGGACTCGATCCTCCGGGGTCCCTTCCAGCCCAAATGTCTATGAAATCTATGAAATCTATAGATACTCTGGAGGGCAGAACTGGGAGGATCTAGAAAGACCTGGATAGATTGGAGAAGTGGCCCACAATCAATCAGATGAGATTCAACAAGGATAAATGCAAAGTCCTACATTTGGAATGAGATAATTTCATGCCCAATTACAGACTGGGGAATGAGCAGTTAGGCTGCAGTATTTCAGAGAAGGACCTGGGGGTGGAGGGGGGATGATGATAGACCGTAAGCTGAACATGAGTCAACTGTGTATTCTTGTTTCAAAAAACAAAAACACCCAAAACCAGCAGAGCATATGAGGTTGTGTTAACAGAATTGTCACTTGCAGATCAAGGAAAGTGATTGTTCCAATTCCATTCAGCACTGGGGAGGCTTAAGCTGGAGTGCTATGTTCAGTTTTCAGCTCCAAACTTCAAGAATGGTGTAGACAGGTTGGAAAGAGTCCAGGGCATGGTGACAAAAAAGATGAGAAGCCTGGGAAGCATGACTCATGAGGAAAGGCTGAACAAACTAAACTTACTGAATCTGGAGAAGAGCAGACCAGACTGAGGGGGGATTTGAAGACAGTCTTCAAATACCTGAAGGGCAATTATAGAGAAGATGGAGATGGGCTTTTCTCTGTCATAGAAAGGAACAGGACTAGGAGCAGTGGTCTCATATTGAAGCTGAGGAACTTAAAATAAGACCTTTTAATTCAAGCATTTTATCAGGCTACCTAGAGAAGTTATAGACCCTCCATCCCTGGAAAGTCTAAAGAGCAGTTTTGACAGGCACTTGGTTGGGATGGTTTCATTAAGGATGATCTTGCCTTGAGCAGGACACTGGATTAGATGGCCTCATGAGGTCCCCTATAGCCCTACTTTCCTATGATTCTTGGGAGTATTACACAGAGTTAATATTAAATAACTAACTTGGTTGGTACTTAATATAAAAGTGACTATAAAAATAAGGAACTGCCTATATGTTTGATTTTGAATGTGTGCTTCTCTGCTCCAGAATGTATTGCTCTGGCTTTATCATGGTAACAGTAGGATTGATGAGTGAGTTTAAGATATACCAAGATATCGGTATAATGTTTCTGGAGCAATGGCTTCAGCACATTGGCTGGATGGGGTACTCCAAGACATGCCATCTCAATTCATTTATATGTCATACTGTCTGAAGAGAATCTGGGACCATTAAATCTTTTGCATAATTGTTCCAGAAGAATAATGAAAGGTCAATAGCTCGAAGTGTTCTGCACAGATCTGACAATTTTGTACATTATCCTCAGTCTTTAAAAGTGCACTTGCAATGGCAAGCAGAATGCATTGTTAAGGAAAAGAAAGCTACAATAATAGGTTATTTCTACAAATTCAGAAGTAGACAAGGGAAGGTCATTGACTTTGCATGAAGAGAACTTAAAGTAATCAGTCAGGAGGCAAACTGAAAACTTAAGAATTTGTTTCATTTTTCTTCTTAGCAACAACATAGTCTTGTTAATTTTTGTCATCTGCTGCCAGCAGATGGTTACAGAAAGATTTACATGTAAAAAGAAGGCTGTGGATATTGCTTATTTAACCACATTCTGCAAGAAAAGAAAGAGGTGGGATAGAAAACAAATAAGGCCAGATTCCCCATCGCTATATCACAACTAAGGCAGCTTTACCCCATTTTGGGGCAAAATACATGTGTATGATAATATAACCAGATTACTTTATTCTTGCCTATCTAAACTTTCAAATCTATTAATCATATTAATCATGAGTGATTTATTCATTACTTGAACTACAATAAATCCCTTCATCAGGATGGGAGAGCCCAGTATGATGGGTACTGTGCAATCTAGACAAAGATGGGAAAACCTAATCATACCTTTCCTTCTCTAACATGAAACCCTCACCCCTTAGAAGAGAACTAATATTCTAGACCAGGGTGCCTCACGGTGAGACACTATAGTAGCACTGATAGATGTGCAAATACCTACACAATTCACAAAATGAACCCAGAGATTTCTAATAGGAATCTATGGCGTCAAAACCATTTTGCCCTGTTTTGGTCTTTCTGAGTTCTTTGCAACTGAAGAAATGCTGTGTTATTTTTCTGTAGTCAACAAATGAGTGAACACTAAGAGCTGGCATTTTCCAAGGGATGCCTTGAGTCTAAAAAGGTTGAGAACAGTTGCTATAGGCACTTCAAAAGGAAGAGGATGAGGTGTTAGAACTGGGAGGGAGGCGACAGCAGTAGGTTTATCAATATACATGGGTGTGTTGCACCACTGTGTGAAGATCTGTGGCTGAAATGGAAAATATTCGTGACTGGTCTCCCACAAATGCAGATATGAAAACTAAAATAATCTCTGGGCTGGGACAAGTACAACAAGATACTAGAGCAAATGTCTAACTTAAGCACGTGGCAGGGAAAGGTGACACAGGGGTCTACCTAAATCAAGGAGGCACGTGGCCAGTTTTGCAGGCAGATTGCAAGGCTAGCTGCCATTTTCCCAGGCCTAATGTGGGAGGTGCCCCCTCATGCCCTTAATGGGCTGTAGAGCCCCACTGGCCTTGCCCTCCCACCAGTTGGTGGAGAGGGTGGGTGTCACATGACAGGCAGCCCTCTCAGTCAATCAGCAGTGAGGGGTGGGGACGGCAGCCATCTTTCCTACTCTCCTTCATACTGGCAGCCCCTCTTTCCACTTCCCTCCTGGTGGGCTGCACACCTGAGCTGCAGCAGCTGTGAGGACTGCTAGGCCTCACTGGAAAGCCAGCAATTTTTTTTTTAGTATTTTTCCCCGTGGATTTCATGAACATTGCCCAATTCAGCCAAATCCATGAAATCACAAATTGAGTAGGTCCTTACTCATAGACTAACTTGTTCTCTGACCTGCCTGCCACCTAATTTTAGACTAATATGACTAACTACCTCTCTCTACTTAAAGCAAGTGAGTATTCTTATAGACTTCAGTGAGACTATTCATGATTCAAGTTAGATATATGCTGAAGTACCATGTTGAACTAGGGCCTTTCACATTAAACTGGAAGTGTCATGAAAGCCTGATGAAAAGGATAAAACAACTATATGTGCGTCACCCTGTGCTGCAACAAACTTCACCCATTGCACAGAAAAAGATGCATGTATTTCTCTACCCTACCATCTCTGCATGTATAACACAGTGTTCTTGGCTAGGAGCCAGTGAAGACAGCTTCCAAGCAGACACAGAACATTTTGCTTTGCATCAGCAATGTATGGGGAATACCAACAAAACTCTCCTTTCTCCCTCCACCTCCATGTGATGCTCAATTGTTCAGATTCTGGGATTCTATCTATTCTGCTGAAGTGGGTATTCTATAAAAGGAAGACAGACAGAAAATGTATAATAGATGTATATAGATCTGGAGTGTGATGGAATAGTCTGTTTTCAGAGGTCATTTGCTAGAATAAGAAAGAATTGCAAATGGATGAGGTATCAAACTGCCATTATGTACAGGGTACAGCATACACATTTCAGCCCTCTACTTATTATTTGGGTTGCTTTTCTAAGAGAGAGTTATTTGATACAATGATGGAGGAGGTTAGTTCAATTAATATTTTTTTTCCTGGAATGTGTAATTTAATTTTGTGGTTTTATTAATTTCTGAGTTTATTGGGAGGGTTAGTCGGACCATCTCATTAAGTTGAATACTTGTGCCGTATCTTCATTAAAGTAATGTAATTGATCTTCCCCATGACGGTACCAGTTAAGGCAAGATGTCACACTTCTGCAAGATAAGAATTGACAGAAAAAGATTAATGGGAGCTTCATTGATATGTTGCCTTTTTATTTCCATTCCTGTAGACTGGAAAGAAAGCTTATGGGTTGGGAATTAATCTTTTCTTGATCACAAAGTGTGCGTTCACATTCAGGGGCATGTGTTTGCTGCTGCACAAATGGCAGCAGCACATATTTGTGCCACTGTTTTGTGCTCCAGGACATGCCCCTGCACATGTGCTCCTGAGCACATCAAATTATCCTGGGTAGGGTAGGGGAAGCTGGGCCCAGCAACTTTGCTGGCCCCAGCAGCCTTACCTGGGGTCCTGGGGACGACCCAGGGCAGCAGCAGCACTGATCGAGCAACATAGAGCCTGGCTGGCAGCCGGAGCATGGCTCTGGATGGCCAAGCTCCATTTCTGGTGGTTCACACTGATACAACATACATTGTGCCATTTTTTAGTGTGGTCTTTTGTGACACCAGGATCTCCCGATATGAAATGTTGGCTTTCTGTTGCTAATTCGCAGCATTGCAAACAGTTGCATGTTCACCCCATGAGGTTTGTGGTGCCGCAAACTGCTTTGAGGTGCTGCATAATGAAAATGTGCTCTCATCTGAACGTGCCCAAAGCTTTCATCTACATGTCTAGCTGGGCCTGCCTGCCAGATATCCCTACCCTGAAGCACCCTCATGCCCCACCCAGCCCCTCCACAGCATGCTGAGCTTTCTTGGGGTAACATACAGCCACACCTTCCAATACCACCAAATTTGCACTAAGGAGAACACCCATGATCATTACTACACAAATCTCAAAAGGCTTTTACTCAACAAGGACACTCCTCCAGAGAGAAAGATCACATTTTTGGAAGAGCCACCCAGATACCACATGAAGAATTGCTGCAGTAAAGAAAGAAAACCCCCATGAATCACATACCACTAGTTATGACACATCATCCCTCCCTGGAACCTATATGGAACATCCACAAATGATTGCAACCCATACTAGAGGAAAACTTAATTCTTAAAGAGATCTTCCCTGAACCACCTATCCTGGCCTTTAAAGAAGCACCAAACCTCGCCAACCTCATCACCAGAAGCAAACTTCCTATGGCCCAAAACTTGCCAAATGTATCCAGACCATGCCATGACAAGAAATGTAAAACCTGCCAACATATTTCCACCATCCCCACAATGACTACACCCCACAACAGAACCATCAGCATTCCTGGATCTTATACCTGCACCTCCAGAAATATAATACATCTCATCCAGTGCACCAAATGATCTGATGGGAAATATGTAGGAGAAACCAAACAACAACTGTGCACCAGAATGAATGCATACCGAAAATCTATCAAAGACAAGAATACCCAATGACCTGTGGGGACACATTTCTCACAAGAAAAACACTCTCTCTCCAATCTCTCGGTTCTAATCTGCAAAGGGAATTTACAAAACACCTTTTGCAGATAAGCCTACGAACTTCACTTCATCAACCTACTGGATACAAAAAATAATGGACTAAGTATAGACATTGGATTCATGGCACATTATAACCTGCCTGACATCTGACATTCCAGGTAAACTCTCTACTATTTACCACCTGTAACTTATTACTATGTCTACAGTGTGTGTGTATGTGTGTATCACCATGTGTTTCTCACCCACTGACTGCCTCAATTTGCATTTTCACTGACTGAAATTCTTGTATAGCGGCCTCTGGCTTCTGTTCTATTCTATCCCATCCAAGAAGAGCACAGACCAACTGCAATCACTTTCTCAGTCTGAAGAAAACTTGCAAAGAAGAATTTTTCCAACAATTTTAGTTGGTTTAATAAAAGATATTGGATTTACCCAAAGAACTGTGTCTGCCTATGTCCTTAAACCAACATAGCTGCAACCTATACCGCTTTTCCAAAACCTGGTCTTTTCATTCCTTAACTCAGCACTGAACAAAGTATTTTAAGATTTGGCACATTTACCATGTTAGATTTTGCACCTTTACCATGTCCAGTGGACATGCTTAGGCTGAATTAACCCAGGTTCAAACATACAGGGCTGGAAGCAAACATAAAGGACTTCAATTGCAAAACACTATTAATATTATTTTTGCTGTTTGTTGTGTCCAGAAGGCCCATTCCTTGATCTGAATAAAACCAAGTAAAAAATCAGAGTCATAGAAAAGTAGGGCTGAAAGGGACCTCAGGAGGTCATCTAGTCCAGCCACTTGCTCAAGGCAGGATTATTCATCTAAATGATCCTCAACAGGTGCCTGTCTAACCTGCTCTTACAAAACTTCCAAGAATCGAGATTCTATATTCTTTCTACATAGTCTGCTCCAATACTTAACCACCCTCATAGAAAGAAAAAAAAAGTTCTTCCCCCTTTCCAACCTAAATTTCCCTTGCTGCAATTTAAGGCCATTATTCCTTTTCCTGCCCCCTGCATTTAAACCACAACATAAACTACATTTAATTTCCCTTTCCCTTAAGATTACATAAACAGATAGTGCAGCATTACTTCAAGACAGTAAATGGTAAAGTAATTACATTAGTAAAGTGATATGGAACCTTCTAAAGGCAATGCTGCCATTGACTAACAAATATCAGTTCCTTTCCAGAACTGAGCCTTTCCTGTGGGGAAATGTGTGAAGTGCCCAGCTTCAAAAGAGATGTGTCTAGGTACAGGTTACTGGACCTTAGGGATATAGTTGCCATAATGACACAGAAGGGAGAGGGCTTCATTTCAAGTCATCCATGATCTTTCTAGTGTTAAAAGCAACAGCTGGTAAATAATGATAAGAGCTTAACAGTTGATGTCAGTACCAATTCACGGTATGTTATCACCCTTTTTGTCTCACATAGAAAAAAGCTAGTGTTATTAATGGCTTACTATAATTGCCCCCGCAAAAGTTTTGCTATAGTAGAATCAAAGGAAACTAATGAGGGTATAGTTGTGTTTTATATTTACCATGGAAGGGAAGAAAGTTATGTGTGAGTAACCCCATTTCAGAGATTGGCAATTAATCCAATTATTTTCAGTGCAGTATAAAAACAGATAGGACATGTCTATATGAGATGCTAAAAGCACAGTAGGTTAATTCTACTATGCATTAGCATGTCACCGTGAAAGACATGCTAATGTGCTAATGCGCAGTGGAACTAATCTACTGCGCATTAGCATCACTTAAAAGACACATTAAGTAATTACATCACTTAAATGTAATTACAGCACATTAATGCACATGTAGCCATGCCCATAGGGTCGCTTACCCTGCAATCATGAGATAAATATCACACACAGCAATAGATCCAGGTGGGGTGTGATGGTGCAGTTGCATGCAGCAAGCTTGCTGTTGCCTCATGCTCCTTTGCAGCTTCCTATAGTAATGCCCAAGCATATATATATATATTTTTTATCTAGCTAGCTTACATACTGATTGCAGTGAAGCCATACCAATCTGGGTTTTCTTACAGACTGCAAAAACCTCATGGCATTCTTAAAAAGATCTCATGGCACCAAGGGTTGCTGTGGCACCCTGATTAAGAATCACTGGCCTAAATAGACAAGAAAATGAACACAAGAGGAACTGGAGTTGTTGCAAGCAAGTTACTAAACATAACTCTTCCTCTCTATTCAGCACTGATTAGGCTTCACCTTGAGTGCTGTACCTACTTTTGGCCATCGTGATTCAAGAAAGATGTGGACTACTTGGAAAGAATCCAGACAAGAGAAAATAAAATACTAAGGACCTAGTAAATATGATATCTGAAGAATAGCTGAGTGAATTTGGATTATTCAGATTATTTAGAGAAAAGACAGATGAGAGGCAATTTTGCAATTCTGCAAAGGCCAACACAAGAAGTAATGAGCTTAAGATGCAACAATTGCAAATTAGATCAGATATTTAAGAAACCTCTAGCCCTGAGGGTGGTCATCCAGCTCTTCCCAAGGAATACTCTATTCTTCTATGCATTGAAAATAAACACCCTCGACTTCTGTGTCAAATTTCATTTGTATGCACTCACGTATGTGTCAAGGTCTCTAGAGGTCATTACAAGTAACTTTGTCTAAACATTCAATATTAGAGCTAGCTGAACAGTGTCCAGTGGAATGGTTTTCTATCTGAAAATACTGATAAAAAGAAGAGGATCCTGGATTCTAAGAATTGCCTTTGCTTTATATCAGTACAGCCCACAGTACTATGAAGTTGTGGCCCAGAGGTGGGCTCCCTAAGCAATACAACCCCAAAGAAATGAATGGAAAAAAAAAAGATCATGGACAAACACCATATGTTAGGGAGCTCAAGAGAAGCTGGCACATGGAAAGTGTACACATTCATTGTTTTATGACTTAGATTCTCACAGTGGGAGTATCACACAATTAGGAATCAAGTTTATTACATGGCCACAGCTCTTCAGTAAGCAGCATCAATGGGTAACTGTAAAATATCAAAGTGCTGGTAGTGTTGAGGCGATATTGCCATGATGATACAGGAAATATGTGGGTGGTAACAAGTCTTGTGGGTGATGTATTTTATTGGACACCTGTATGATTAAGATAGACACGGGCCCACATTGCAGTATCACAGTACCCTTCCTCAGGTCTCTGAGACAGCAGCAGACACAGCAGAGCTAAGTAGCAGGTGCAAGAGAAGCTTGTGTAAAACTTTATGGGTAGATAAAAATAGGATGTAAGAGAAATCATCAGGTAGCCAAGAGGCAGGAGAGATGCAGTAAAGGAAGAACAAGATTGTTCAGGAAGGTCAGTATCACCTGTAAAATACAGAGGTTAGTGAGTATCAGGTAGATTATAATGGATCATGAAGTCATTGTCTACATTGAGACCCTGGTACGTAGTGTCCAGTAGGCTATAGAGTTTCTGTTCCCATGCTCGTCTTCTAAAGTCATTGGGTAGATTTGCAGACTCCCTTTGCCTCTTGCAGATTTCAAGTGATAGTCTAAGTTAAATCTATATTAGTGACTGTTCACTGTGAGATCTTGGGTTAGAAGGGAAAAATAACACAACCCCAATGCAGTCAAGTTTCTGTTTGAGCTCGCTGTACGGCCTTGTTTCCAAGTGCTATTTTTGGTTACGAGAAGAGAGCAGATGGGGATTTGCACAAGCTACACTGTTGGAAGTGAGAGATAAGAAGGGAAAAAAAAAAACAGCTGTGAAAGACAAGTCTTCCATTTCTTTGCATGGTGTCACCACCTGCCAACCTCAGCCCTTCTGATCTCCTCTCGGTGAACTGCAGTGGCAGCAGTTGGGACGATCAGATCTACGCTTAGGGCAATCTGTCAGAAACAACTTTGTCATTTTCCCCAATACCAGAACGTGCAGGAATAGAGGCTGTGGTTAAAATTGTAATGTGGGAGGGCCATGCTTTTAACACAGAAACAACAGTGAATACGTGGCATGGCCCTTGCCCTGACATTCTTCTGGCAATGCAAGCTCCCTTGAGCTTTTGTACCTTGCTTGAATCCTCAGGGCAAGACTGCTATAAAGTTATTCCAGACAGAATGCTTTGAACTCCAGCAAGCAAAAGACCCAACAAACCCAATCCAGTTATGTCTTAGGATAGTTTAAAATGACATAATTGTTTATCTTCATTAATGTAGCATCTGAGACCTCAAATGGGATGAGGGTCTCCATTGTGGTAGGGGCTCTGCATGCACGTGATAGGAGACAGTCCGCTTGCAAAAATCCTACAACAGACTTAGATGAGACAAAAGGGAGGAGAAAGAGAGTCATGTCTCTCCCATTTAAAGATGTGACGTTGAGGCTAACTGATATTAAATGATTCGCCCATGGTTACATGGGGAGGTCTGGAAGAGATATATCATCTCCTCGGCCCCAGGCAATGTCTTTTATCATCACATGTCTTTTTTCAGAAATATTTTACCCAACAAATGGATCCATTACTTTTATTTTTTTTTTTTGTAATAACTTCCACCTATATGCTACATCACCTTTTAACCCAAAATACTGTAAATAACTATTGAATAATCCTCCTATCAGGTAGGCTGTATAGCATATTAAAGATACATAGAGTTTTTCCCATAGATAAGTGGACAGGAACAATTCTGGTATAGTTAAAGTTGAACTGGCAAGGAAGGAATAAAGCA
>NW_005842038.1:630130-672039 GCF_000455745.1 Alligator sinensis | reverse complement strand
TGCTACTATTCAAACTAAACATTCATTTGAATTAAGCAGTACTTAAATGTACAACTGGGCCTTTTTTGGGTGATATCTTTTACTGGAGCAACTGTTGGAAACTTGCACAGTTAAAATATATAGTAAATGATAATCCCTGTCCCAAAGAATTTACCGTTTAAATAGATGAATAGTAGGAGAGTAAAGCAAGGCACAGAGGGGCATGGGAGAGGGGAGTGATTTGGCCATTCACCACCAAAATGTAGTTGCATAGCTGGGAACAGACCCTTAGTTGTTGACTCCTTATTGGAAATCCTATTTGCACTACAGTACACGTGCCTCTAGACGTCACAGGTTTTTAAACTGTTTCCTTATCATTCAACTCGAGTCTAATGTAGGTCACAAGCAGAAATCAGCTTGGCATCTCTTCCCTGCCAGCATCATGAAACCATCACACAGCTTGACATAATTTGGCACACAGGCTTTTTGCTGGAGAGAAGCTAGACATTATAATAAGAGAGGCAGTGAGGGTCAGGCATGAATTGTACGGGCACGGCTGTGTGCTGGGAAGTTTTCATAGCACTTGTCTAAATGCTCCAGATTAGAGCCATTTCAGCTTGTTTTACCACTTCCATAAGGACTCAATTTACTCACATTTTTCAAAAGATAAATATAAAAGGGAGTTAGATAATATTCCTTGGATAATTGCTATTTGGCATTCTGTGTCATCTGAGGTTTTTCCTCTGTTCAGAGCTGCACAAAGCCACTGACCAGCCCACCTGCCTAAAATAGTCTCAGCAATATAATTCCTTTTATTTGGGACTAGAAGCAAGCAGATTGCCATGATAAGTACCAGATTTCTTCAAAGTAACATGGATCTCTGCATAAAAGAGCTTATTTTAAATTTATGTAGGGTGAGATTTACCCCCATGAAAAGCATTATCACAAGGCCAATGTTTTACCGAAGTCCCACTCAGGTCCAAAGGCTTATGGATGTTTACCTCTGTTTTCTATCGTCTTCATGCACACTACCTATTTCTGGTGCCTTCTGTTTGCAAGGAAGGATAGGTGTTAATAATAAATATAATAATAATAATTTGAGATGCTTCAGAGGAGCCTGACTTTCAGAGGGCAGGCCTTCAGAGCTTTCTAAACAGATGTTCCCTTTGGCATGTTTTTAGCTGGGTGCCCCAAAAACCGCACATGCCAAATCACAAAGCACTATAAATGCTTTTTTTTTTTTTCCATTGTGCTTTCAACTCTTCCCTCATTGACATGTTATTATTGACTTCAAAAAGAATTATGCCAATGGTAAGTGCTCTTGACAATTCACCCACTTACAGCACAAGCACATGAGCATTTTATATGCACACCCCCCCACCTTGATACTTTATTATGTATTTTGTTATTTTAAAATCATAATTAATTTCTCTTTGAAGGTGATGGTGGTCATCAAACATACAAAGAAAACTTAACCTACAAGTCACAGGTTAAAAATATTCATTTGTTTAGAGCCGGCCTGTGCAACTTGGTCTCATACATATGGTAAAAATGACAGAATTAATTAGACAGCCTTATCACCACGTCTTTTATCAGAAAATGTTTCATCTTCACTATTTTTTTTTCTTTTTGTGCTATCTCTGTAATGTACTCTATAGCACAGTGCTTTGATTTCTCCTACTGTTTTTTCCCTTTTAAGATATACAAAGGTGCAAACCCAAGAAGAGAAAGAAAAATAGTGTATATCAGAGAAACTGATTTGTATCTCTAAGGTACATTAGCTGATCTCTGGAGCTAGTGAGTTCTGCTAGCATCCCTGCATTTCCTGTTGTAAGTAATTGTATTTATCAGATAGAACAATCATCAAAAGGTCTTTTATGTACCATTGTGCTTATATAAAGCAAGCTGCTGCTTTGTCACTAAAAAGAAATCCACAATCAACAGTTTTATATTACCCCTTAGAATAAGTTTCTTCATAATCTGTGGATCTGCTTTTTTCAGACTTGAAGATACCTCTGTCATAGCAAACTATATCTCTCTTCTTGCACAAAAGCAATTCTATAACCAAAATCAGTGAATCTCACTCTATGTTCCTCTGCTGGTATCAGTTACAAAGCATTACCAAGTAGGGCTGTGTGAAGCTTCGGTCCCTGATTCGATTCGGTGGAGATTTGGCCTAGCTCAGTGGCCAAATCTCCAAATCCAAATCAAATCAGGAGGCCCTTTAATCTCTCTGAATCAAATCAGAACCCTTCAATTCAATTCAGAGAGATTTGAAAAGATTCGACGATTTGGCCATAGACACACCTTTAAATGGTTTTTGTACATACCTCCAGGTAGCAATCAACTCGTGAGTGCTGCAGTGGTGGGGCAGATGGAGCGTCCCACAGGAGCACAGGGAAGGGTCGCCAGTGTGCTCAGCAGCAGACCTGGAAGTGGATCAGAAGCACTTCCGGTCCACTTCTGGGTCTACCAGGGGGCATGCAGGGGGATCCCCCTCACCCTCCTGGCTTCATGACTGGTGGCTCCTGGGTCTGGGGGGCACCTAGGGTCCTCTCACAGCTGATCACCGAGCCGGGGAAGTGCGGGGTGCCCCTCCCGGCATGCTCAGTGGTGGGCCCAAAAGTGGACCAGAAGTACTTCTCAAAGGTCTCAAAAAACCTCCAAGGATGGATATTCCACAGCCTCTCTGGGTAGCCTGTTCCAGTGCTCTACTACCCTCCTAGTGAGAAAGTTTTTCCTAATATGCAATCTAAACTTCCCTTGCTGAGGGTGGGTTCTAGGAATATATTACTCCAATGCTTCATAGGCTGTACTGGCTCACAATGCTTTCCTGGCACCATTCAAGATGCTGATTTCAACATATAAGGCCCTAAAAGGTCTAGGCCCTATGTAATTAAGGGGCCACTTTCTCCATTATAGCCAACCTTAAAGCCTATGATCAGTAAAGAGTAACCTCTTCCAAGCATCATCTATGCACCAAATTAACTTGGCAAAAACATGTGAGATGTCAATCTCCATAGCAGTTCTTCCACTTTGGGACTCCCTCCCCTTTGTGGCCTTCAGAAGCCCAGGCCTGGACATCTTCTGGAAGTACTGCAAAACCTTTGTACTTGGGCAGGTGTTTAGGACAGAAGATTAAGCTGGGTTATTATTTCAGACATTTTTGTTACATAAAATATTGAGTAATATATGCTTATCTGTTTTGATACATTATGTTCTTTTTTTTTACACCCTGAGCCTTTTTTGGCAAGGGCATCCTATAAGTCCAATCAATAACGAAGGCAAAAAGTATTTATTTCTTTAAGTGGAACAGTTTCAACAAGAGGGACTCAGAGTGCTTCTCCCCCATAGTAGTCTATTACCTCATATGCTGGAATTAGAGAAGCACTGTCTTCTGTGATTAGACCTCTGAGTTTGAGCCCCTCAGATAAAGGAGAAGTGTCCTGTCTCCAGCTGTGTGAACCAGTAGGATGGTGTGTGAAAGGCAGGCACTCACTACTTGGGCTTTGCCAGTGATTCTTGAAAGAAAGCAACAGCTGCTGCTCTTGGTGCAAAGCCTGCTCCTGCAGGTGTGCATTATAAACACTTTGAGCACACTTACCTGATTGGACCCCCTGGGGGAGATGGAGAATGTATGACTTGAGGAGCCTGAGCAGGCTGAAGAGTGCAATAGTCCAGGACCACTTATACCTCCCAAGACTGAGGCCATTCTGGGCATATACTGAAGCAGCATTTTAGGCACCTAAGGGAATTTTACTGACAAAATTGTAGCGTATATCTACACTGTACATTACAGTGCAGTTTAAAACAGGGTGAATTCGCCCATGCAGAGCTCCATGTCATAACTGTTAGATCACTTCTAAAACTTAAGCTAATTTGAGTATTTCTATGCTACACACATTGCTATCAATGTAGATAGACTCTCCAGCACCTACAAAATTAGACAAGGGTTGTTTGGAAACATTATTTTGGACTTGGACTTGGACCTGGCCACCTAAATTACACCTAAGTCCCACTTTAGGTGTCCCTAAACTTGTTTCATGGATCAAGCCCAGCTCACAAAGAAGTAGAACAGATGATGTGAAGCCAGAGGCCATAAGTTATTGACTACAACCCTAACAACTGGCACTGAGGCATTGACTAGAACAATTGGCTGGGATGATCTAGTTGGGGCTGGTCCTGCCTTGAGCAGGGGGTTGGACTAGATGTGACCTCCTGAGGTCCCTTCTAACCCTAACTTTCTATGATTCTAAGAATTGGACCTTCTCTCACTATCCTTCACAAGGGTAAATACAAGTGGGTGACTTAGCCAAGGATTGAAACACAATCTATGAAATTCCTATCATGTTAATTAATCATTGGCTTCTTCTGCATCTCTCTGACAAACTCCATTGACATTATCTGAAAAAAGGACTGATTTACACTGACCTTTCCCCTCTCATTCATCATGCATTTGAAACATGTTTATCATAGAAGCTTTCTTTCAAAAAATGCAATTTTGAGATCTTGTTTCACAAAAAATACATTCATTTCACTCACCTTTTGTTTTGCTTTTTTATTTAAACATTGTCAAAATATTTGCTATTTTTCAATTGAAGGTTTGGGTTTTCATTCTGAAATGAGTTTTGGTTTAAAAATTTATCATTTAAAACTAATTTAAAGAGGTTGAATTGGAAGCAAATTATTTCAAATTTATCAAAGTGAAACTTTTGGCTGACCAGGATAATTTCTTATGTTTAGGAGGGAAAAATTACTTTCTGATTTGCTCTAGTTCTATGGCAGGGTGATAAGGAAGGTGCTGTAGAAGACAGAAAGGTGGAAGAAAGAGAATATTATTGAAAAACTGGGCTGGATATACAGAAATCCTAAATAGGGTATATGTGATATTCAGCATAACTAGCAGTAGTAATATTACTACTACAGCAGTTCCTGGAGTCTCCAACCATGTTTGCACTCAAATTTCTGGAGAAACCAATAGACAGGGAAATTTAGAGTCAACCTAAACAAGACAGGTAAAGAGGGGCAAAGGAGTCAAAGAGTGGTGAAGCAATTTGCCCAAGATCACCAAGTAGGTTTGCGGTAGTTCTGATAAAACACAGGTCTCCTGATTCCTTGCTTCCTGTCTCATGCATTGTCCTGAGCTCATTTACTTTAGTAAATTGATGTTACTTTTTTGTTATAAGCCCATGAGGCAAAGACCTTGCGATGTTCTTCTCTTCAATGTCACTGCACGGTGGTCCATTCCCTGCCAAGGGAATCCCCACACTGCATCCAACCCATTTTCCCGCTATTTCAGAACCCTTGTATAGCATGGTTTGGACAGGGATGAACCTACCTCGGGCAGGGGATTGGAGCAGATGACCTATAGAAATCATTTTCAGCCCTACTTCCCTGTGATTCTATGATTTCTGCCTCTCAGTGGCCAGTTGCTTCAGAAGAAGATGCAGGAAACATGTTAGCACATATGTGGAATAACCTACCCAAAGGGAAAACTATTTTCCAGCTCCCTTTAATTAGAGGTTGTTTTATGGTTTGAAACATAAGGGCTTATATGCTTTCCAAAACTCTTGGGTTCTTTAAATCCTCATTATTGTCACTCAGAATGTTCTTGTTGACCATATAAATGCCCGATCTCAATTTGATTCCTAATACATAATTGATGATGATGGTGATGATGATTAAAGTTGCTGGCAGGTATGGATGTAGCTGATCTCGTAAAACTGTTACAATAACACCACCAGAACTTGGAATGTGAAAGGAGATGCACTCTTCAGCATAAAAACATACTGCTTTCATCCAGGCTCAAATGCGTTCTTTTGTACATGTGGCTCAAATGCTATTTTGCTGAAAGATAGCCAAGTGCTGCTTATGGCCGCATCCAAACGAGTGCAGCTGTGCAGTATGTGGCATCGCTGACACGTTGTCAGTGCCACCTATCTCACATTCAGTTGTTCCCCACACTGCAAGATCGCAGTGCAGGGGCTTTTTTTGACTCATGGATATCCAGGGGTCAAAGAAACCTGCAGAGAAAAAAAAGCAGAACAGCACATGCATGGGTAGCACGCACCGCTCAAAAGTGGAGTGGGGCTGCCCAGAGCTGTGCTGCGGCTGCCAGCCAGGCTCCACATGGAAGGATTACCACTTCTCCAGCCCTGGGAGTCCCCCAGGACCCCAGGTAAGGCTGCTGGGGCCAGCCCAGTGGTGGCCTCAGCCTTCCCTATTGTCCCCGGGGTACCTTGCCACATGCCAGTGTGCATGGCACTGGTGTTTCCCAGAGACAACTAGCAGTGGTGCAAGGTGCACTGCTACTAGTTGTCCCTGGGGAACCAAACGTCCACACCACATGTGGACACAGCCTATGTGTCTAAACATAGGTGCCTTAAGAGGCACTTTTTGACGCTTGGGTAGACTAGATTCCACTTTCACCTGCATGATTAGACTTGTTCTTCTGAAGGCATCTACTCCAGCAGCACTCTTTGGCAGTCTTGTTTCAACTAAGAAGGACCATATTGTTTATAAGTCCATGATTTTTTTGCTTAGAGAAACAAAGCAGGAGAAGGAGGAGGACCACCTTTCCTCACCTCCCTAAACACAACTTTTAGTCCCAAAGCTTAGTACTTAGGGCACTTTGTGCTAGGTTTTAAGGCATCCTTTAATCAGAGGGGGATTGAGCCCACACCTCTCACTTAAGAGCAAAAAGGCCAAGAGCTGTTCCAGTTTTCCCTCCCTGGAGATGGTCTTTGTAAGAGCATGCCTCTGAGCAACATTCTCTCTTTCATGTGAAAAATGTGTGATGAGGGCTTTGGGATTTGCATTTCACAGCCATATGGATTTCCATCACTGCTCTAAGGGATCCATGTTAGCATATGAATGTGAGCATGAGCAACTCTGGTAACAACCAAGATCCAATAAAGCTGATGGAATTATTATTTGTTGCACTTTTATTATGGGAAACTATTTCACAATGTGCGATATAACCTGATTCATATCCTGTCATTTATCAAGAGACATCTTGTTATTATACCTTGTTAACCAGCAAAGAAACCCTTTTCTCAACATTATGAGGAGTAACACATGATAAATAATAATGGGGGGAAATAACTGTCAAGCAATTTACAAATGATATGTTGTGAAAATGTGGCACCTTGACGGTTTCTACTAGGAAGACGTATTCTCTAGTAACACTCTAGTTCAGACGGCACTTTACTTATTAGAGATAGAATGAGGATGGATGGGTACACATTAGTTCCAAGTCCAAATTCAAGTTGAATGAACAACCAAAAGTTTGGAGATAAGATTGTGGGCTGAGGCTCTAACAAGCATTGCACAGACTTCCCAAGGGGCAGCGACGGAGGCTTTAAGTCTTCCTTGTGCTCTCCTGAGCCTGGTATAGTCCTGTGGTTTCAGAGGCCCCCAGTAAAATTTAAACAGCCCCATGGGCTTGATTAAATTATAATAGCCCTCATCCCCTCCACCTCCCCAATTTTTCTGAATGACCACAGAGTGGTCTGGGATTTTTGCTGTGCTGTTTGCTGTGGTTACATCCATAATATATCTCTCCTGCTCCTATATTGCTATGCCACAGCTTGTGAAAAATCTTTAAAGGAGAGCCTTATGACCATCCTTCTAAACACCTGATCTGGGGGGAGCATACCCTTGGTGAGATACCAGGATTACAAGGTCTCATTATGCCACTACAATCCTGTTGTGATCTAGAACATGGCAGAAATCTTTCTTTGGACACTTAAAGTAAAATTCTACTTCTCCACTCAAATGTTCAAGACTTACTTCCACAGATTCAGGTCTCTAAGTCACAAAACAACATCATGCTTCAGGCTGTGGAACAGACTGGAATGTACTAAAAGGTCGCAATTTCTTATATAACTCCATTTTCATCAAAATGACTATTTTGAACTTTTGTGCATGCTTGGAAGCTATTGACAAGTACCTAGGGCACCTTTCCCTAAACACATGAGATTGACTCTCTAGGCCCACCCAGAAGGGATAGGAATGCTGATCCACCACATCAGAGAGCAGCCTAACTCTAACCCAAATCACCAGACCACAGGGTAAGCAGGACTGTGAAACCTGGTCACTAAACATCCAAGATGTCAAGAGGCCAGAAGGGGAATAATTATAGAAGAACATGACTTGGCAATTCAGGGAGGTTAACATTGCCTTAGTAGAGAGGGAGCACAATTTTGCTTGTGTGTTTTACATTACTCTGGGCACATCTATACATGCATTAATGTGCTGTTGTTACTGGGGTTTAGGTTGTAGCCGTGTTGGTCTAAGGATATAGGCAGACAAGGTTCCTTGGGTGAATTTGATATCTTTTATTAGACCAACCCAAATGGTTGGAGAATAGTTATTAAGCAAGCTTTCGGGTTCAAAAACCCTTCGTCAGGCTCAGGAAGCTGCAGCAGTTGGTGTGTGCTCTTCCTGGATGGGATGAAAAGTAAAGAAGCCAGGGGCTGGGCTGGCGAGTCAGTTGCCAGGCAGATTATAATGTATCAAAAATCCAATGTCTATGTTTAGTCCCTGATCTCTAGTATCCAGCAGGCTGATGAAATGGAGCTCATAGGCTCGTCTCTGGGATGTGTTGTGTAAATTTCCCTTGAGGATCAGGACTGAGAGATTGGTTTCTTGTATACTGTGGTCTGTATTTTACTGGATACCCAGAAGGGTAAAATACAGACCACAGTATACAAGAAACCCACAGACCAACATACATATCTGCACAGAACCAGCAATCACCCGAAACACACCAAAAAAGCTGTGCTATACAGCCAAGCCCTCAGATACCACTGCATCTGTACTGAAGAGAACACCCGGGATTGCCACCTCACCAATCTTAAAAAGGCTTTCACCCAGCAAGGACACTCCTCCAGAGAGGTAGATCGCACGTTTGAAAGAGCCACCTGGATACCACGTGAAGAACTGCTGCAGTACAGAAGAAAAACACCCACAAATCGCACACCGCTGGTTATGACCTATCACCCATCCCTTGAACCTGTACGGAAAATCCTCAAAAAATTGCAACCCATATTAGAAAAAGACCCTATTCTTAAAAAGATCTTCCCAGAGCCACCCATCCTAGCCTTCAGACAAGCACCGAACCTCGCCAACCTCATCACCAGAAGCAAACTTCCTCAAGCCCAGAACACACCACAAGGATCCAGACCGTGCCATGACAAGAAATGCAAAACCTGCCCCCACATCACCACCACCTCCACTATTACTACACCCCACAACAGAGCCATCAGCATCCCAGGATCTTACAGCTGCACCTCCAGAAATGTAATATACCTCATCCAATGCACCAAATGCCCTGATGGAAGAGATGTAGGAGAGACCAGACAACAACTGCGCACCAGAATGAACGCACACCGGAAATCCATCAAAGACAGAAACACCCAATTACCGGTGGGGGCACATTTCTCACAGGAGGGCCACTCTCTCTCCAGTCTCTCAGTCCTGATCCTCAAGGGAAATTTACACAACACTTCCCAGAGACGAGCCTATGAGCTCCATTTCATCAACCTGCTGGATACTAGAGATCAGGGACTAAACATAGACATTGGATTTTTGATACATTATAATCTGCCTGGCAACTGACTCCCCAGCCCAGCCCAGCCCAGCCCAGCCCCTGGCTTCTTTACTTTTCATTCCATCCAGGAAGAGCACACACCAACTGCTGCAGCTTCCTTAGCCTGACGAAGGGTTTTTGAACCCGAAAGCTTGCTTAATAACTATTCTCCAACCATTTGGGTTGGTCTAATAAAAGATATCAAATTCACCCAAGGAACCTTGTCTGTTGTTACTGCGCATTCAGTTTAGTACCTCTAATATGAGGTACTACATAAATTCATAGTAGATGATGCTAACGTGCAGTAGCAAAGGTGCACGGTCTTCTCGTGAAACTTAATGTGCAGTGAATAATGCTACTGCGCATTAGTGCATTAGCACGGTTTTTGCCATGACACGCTAATGTGCAGTAGAATTAGTCTACTGTGTATTAAGCGTCTTGTGTAGATGCACCCACTGAATTCAAAACATGCATTTTCCCGTTCTAGTTTGTATCTAGCTGAACTTACATGGGAAGGGCCATTTTTCTGAGTCCTGGTGCTACCAAATTCCTACCTTAGATGGACATCATAAGGCTCCATGCTCAGTTGGCATATATTGGTTCAACTACATGGACTTCACATCCTGCTGGGTCTAAAGACTGATACAGCTGAGGTTCTGGGCCTCATTTCCAAATATTCTGCATCCAAACAATGATCTAGACCAATCTCTAATTCTATTACGTCATTAGCTGAGACTTGATTAGCTGGAATAATATACAGGTTACGTACACACATCACATGAACAGTAGCTGATACATGCAACTCCAGGAGATACGCAGCGATAGCTACCAACAAAAACTGCACATTCTAAATAAATAAAAATAAATTCTTCCTGATCAGGGATAAGTAGCTCTAACTTTCTAAAATCCTTGTTTTAAAGGGGGTCTGCAAACTGATTTTCTGGAACTTATGTTGTTTGGGATTTTTAAGCTAAATTTGGAAATGTTCACCCTGACACCTGATTTACAGAAGTCTGGTTTGAGTGAAATTATTCTCTAGTCAAAAGGGCTTAATGAGAATAATGTGTTCCTCTTCAGATGTGTTCCTTCTGTCTAATTGAATTGATATGCATTACAGAAAAAAAAAATGAAACTTCCAATACTAAAAAACATACAATTTAGGGGACTTTACATTTGACAGATTTTTTTTTTAAATATTTACACCGGAACAATCAACACATTCATTTTACAGCCTGAATAACCACACAATCTTCCTTGTCTTTACAACAGTGAATCCTCCTTTCCATTTGTTGAAGTCACTTGCTGTGACTTATCTGAAATGTAAACTGTAAAACAAAAAAGGGACTAAATAATAATTTCTTCCAACAGATTTGTGGGTGCTACTTACATGATGGTAAAATTTAAAATAAAAAATGGAACAGCATTGATCTTGCATCTAGAAATGTTATACTGAAAGCTTACACATTTAGGGCACCTGTACATGAGCATAGAGGCTGCTCTGACACATTGTAATTACAGTGTCAGAGAAGACTTGATTAATCGAGTCTGCTGAAGCATGGTAATTACTGCGCTCCAGCAGCCTCCTGTGTATCCCGACACTTAAAAATGGCAGTGGGAGTACTTGAACTAAAGCTGCTCACCACCACTGAAGCCTGTGTAAAAGTCTCTTGTTTTCTGTGAAGACTGATGGTCTTGAAGCTGACATTGGATGGGCAGTCTTAGATTTGGATTCAGTCCCTGGCTTTGACATGATTTTGGGGAAGCCAAGTAGGGTGGAATTCTACCATATTCACTTGCTTAATCACACATGCTTTTCCCAAAGAGACAGCTGCTAAAAACTGGATTGTGTATTATAACCAGGGAAATATGGTAAAAGAATTGTTTACCACTTAAGCTTTAGCTGGATGAAAGTGAAAATAAAGGGGACGTACAGTGATTGCATTTAGATTGCCCTAACCAAGGTTAGTGTGATCTAAATGTCCTAATGTGCAAGCATTTACAGAACTTAGGTCACTCCAAAAATGGCACACCTGATTTCAGTTAGTTCTCAGCCAATGTGAACCAACTAAAGATTGGGAAAGGCTTAACCCAACCTAGTCAACAAGTTGACATGATCACTACATAGCCCTGGGGCTGGGAAAGCCCAACTCCTCTTCCTGAGGTTATACTATTTTCACCCCCTCAATCTTGACTGGGCTATTTTTACCTCCTGAACCAGCCCCAGACTGGACAGTCTCTGGGTCACTGTCCCCCATAGGCCATACCTCCCTTGAAGCTCTCTCAATCTAGCGCCCTTGGATGGTTTGAGTGCCTACCCATCTGTCTCCAGCAGCCCTTCTTTTGTTTGGGAGTTCCTCTCCCTACAGCATGCATGGACAGACTGCCCCCTTTGTCTTAGGTATGAGGTTTATATGCCCCAAAGCCCCACCCCTTCCTGTCACATGGCTCCCCAGACACACACTTGGGTTTGATGGCCAACCTGCCCTCCCCTTCTGCTGCAGCCAGCTGTTTGCTGATGCAGCTAGCTGCTCTCCCCTCTTAAAGTGGCAGGGCCTTGGCCCCTGTACCATGCTCCTAAGGTCATTGCCACTTGAATTTACTAGGTATTGGCTAAAATGTATGCAGGGCAATGCAGTTTCTGGCCCACTGGGAATAAATGTCCACACTGAAACCCATGACCTTCTCTTTTCCAAGCGAGTAAACATCTCACTGAATCAGACATTCTAGTTTTCTTATTTCCCCCTGGCACCCCTATCTCCCTCTCTCAGTTGTCCAGAGGGATGATTTCAACAGATGTGCTGGAGAGTAATCTAGATGATGGTGAATCTGTGGCATGCTTGTTAATATGCTGTCCTGGGAAGTCAGACACACACATTTGTGTTTTTTCTGAGTAAGGAGGCCTCTGTCTTCCTGAGTAAGTTCCCTAATCTACTAGAGCTGAAAAATGGGAGGAACCTCCTCCTCCACTTACTTTCTTTATGACTTGTGAACGAAACCAGCCAGGACATCTCTTTATGTATCTGCTCAGTCTACACACACATTTGTACATCCACACTGCAGGGGTAATTGCATTGTTACTTGGCCTAAGTGGCAAAAAGCTCCTGTCATGGCTAGACAACTGCCATTTGGACATACAAAGGGAATAAAATTCCACCCTTAATTTCTCTGTGTTTCAGTTTTCCATCTATAAAACAGAAATCATAATCCTGCCTTGTCCATTTGCATCTTAGATCCTAATACTGGATCTGCCTATGTTTAACCTTCATACATTCCCATGGGGTAATTTCCTACCCCAGATGCATATTTTGTGCAGTATCATAAAGTTAATAAATTCTAAAAATATTTCTTTTTAGGGCATTGTCACTGGCACCTCAGTCCACAATATCCACAAGGAGCAGCCAGCTTGCATTAATAGTTTGCTCTCTGTGGATGAAAACCTGCCCAGGGTAACATTACTCCAGGAGTGAACATGTTTTTCCATATGGGGTAATGACTTACCCCAAGCCCATGTTAACACATTGGGGTAACTTGTTACCCCAATACAATTTCTGTATAAATGTGGCCTAGACCTGTTTAGCCACTTTGGGTGCATGCATCTGAAAGGTCAGCATTCATCTCCACTTCAGGTATCCATGATAACTAATGGATGGCCATGCTCCACTCTGCTTTTGCAGAAGATGTGGTAATCCCTTTTGCTAACCACTTTGTTTGCAGGCTGCAAGGTCATCAAAACACCCTGCCCTTTGCCAGAACAAAACAAAACAAAATGCTTTGTCACACCCAAATCCACCTGTGCTCTTTTCTCCTGGCAAAACTCCACCTCACTTGCCCCTTTCATAACATAGAAACTGCATCATACTGCAATACAGCGTACACTATGGAGTCCCCTTCAGTGATAAGGGCTTGACACCCCCATGCCCTTTTTACTTGCTTTCAATAAGCCACTGCATGTGTGGTTTCCAAACAGAATCCACCCACATTTGGCTTGCCTGCAAAGGATGGATGCTGGTCTTTGGCTTCGGTGCCCAAAAAGAGAGGGTGCTACTTGCACTGCCATAGGGCAGGGAAGAATTGCTTCTGGGTCAGCATAGGTGGACAGGCTTGTCTTTGATTGTTATTTATATGCACCCAGCAGTAATCACGTTTTGTTGTTTTTTTTTCCCCTGCAGTCCAGGATGAGAGAGCAATGCATATTCAGTGTTGAAGCCTGCCTTGCACAGGTAACCGGGGATGACAGTGACACATGCGCTGATGAAATCTTATCCCAAGGCAGTGAGGATGCTGACTTTGTTCCAGACATGGGAGATTGTTCAGAGCAAAAAGACCATGTGTCTATGGAAGGGAGGAGTTGGTGCCACAAGCAGAATTGATGACAACACTTCCAATGGGAAAGGGAAGAGGACCAGACTGGGGCCACCATGGAAGACTGAGGAGAGCTACAGCAGGACATGGAGCAGAACCACTGCCACCACTCCCAGAAAACACTGCAGATGATGACACCTTTACAGGAAGGAATGGCAGAGTGTGGGAAAAAAGTTCACAGCTAATACATGATTGGAGAATAGCCAAGGACATAGTCCATGAAAATGATGAGCCAACAGGAGAAAGTAGAAAAGACACAGTGGTGGAAATGTTCCACCTCTTCTCTCACAAGATATCCTGACTGTTATCATAAGAGAAACAAACAGAGAGGCAGAAATAAAAATCAGGGAGTGGAATGATAACTATCCTGAAAATAAAAAGGAGTGGAAAAAGCTGAACAAAACAGAGCTGAAAGCCTACATTGGCCTCCTACTGCTGAGTGGTCTATACCACGGTGGTCATGAGGCTCTTGGGGAGTTGTGGGAGCAACGCACCAGGCATCCTTGCTTCTGTGCCACCATGAGTTTAAAACGATTCCATCAAATCATCAGCTATCTGAGATTTGACAATGAACTGAGTCCAAATATCTCTGAAGGCAGCAAGCTTGTCGACAGCTTTCCTTTTCTCACATGTCAATTTGTGGAGCAGCTCAGGAAATGGTATATTCCAGGAATACACCTGATGGTTGATGAGCAAGACATTGAATTCAGGGGTCACTGTCCCTTCAGACAGTATATGCCCAGTGAGCCTACCAAAAAATGGCTTGCAAATGTGATGGTACTGTGATGCAGCAACATCATTCCCCCTGCCTGGAGACATCTACCTGGGCAAGCAACCAGAAGCTCCATGCCAAGATAATTTTGGTACTCAGGTCATTGAAAAACTGGCTCATCCCTGGTACAAGATAGTAAGGAATATTCTGGGTGCTAATTTCTTCACAAGTACTGACCTGGCAGAAAGACTGCTACAGCAGGACTTGACCCATGATTCAGAAAAAAACAAGGCCGATATCCCAAACGAAATGCAAGAAAATTGAAGAAGGGAAACTTTTTCATCCATTTTTGCTTTTGATGAGGAACTCCCCCTAGTTTCCTATTTCCAAAGAAGTCCAAATTGTGCTGTTGCTGTCAAGCATGCACCATGACCTGTCAGTGAGTGGAGAGCAAAGAAAGCCGGACATCATACGTGACTACAATAAAAACAAGGATGGGATGGATAACCTTGACCACTTAGTCCATATGACCACCTGCAGACAGAAAATCAACAGGCGGCCAATGACACTATTTTTCAATATGCTGGATTTGCCTGCCATTGCCAGCCTCATCATTTGGCTAGGCCACAATGCAATCTGGAAGCAAAGATCACATTTAAGAAGATGGCGCTTTTTTTTTTGCAGGAGTTTGGAGTGCAGTTGATTTACAGACAAATAAAATGAAGCATGATACACATAATCTGTCTAAATCTTTCAAGTTTGGTATGACTGCCCTACATTACAAATTGCCACAATGCAACCCAGTAGAACCATCGGCAAGCATGAGTGGACATTGTGCTTTTTCTCCAAGGACAGATGACCGCAAAACCCAGAAACGATGCAAAGATTGTAAGCGATTTGCTTGTGTGCACCACAGTACATCACTGCTGCTTTGTGAGGAATGCAATATTTAGTTACGACAGTTAGGAAATGTTTTGGGAAGTAATTGTTAGTTTGAAAACAGTGTGAACTGCAGAATTAGCAAATTGTTCATTCACATTTTGAAACTCTAAGAAAAAGTTTAAATTTTGTTCATAGTTCTAGTTAAATAACGTTTTGGGTTCAAATCATTATAAATCATCTTCCAAACAATCTTTACGTTTAATAAATAGTTTTTGGTACATTTATACTGTTGTCACTGGTTCCATTTTGTTCTTGTGGGTGGGGTAACAAATTATCCCATGAGACCAACAATATCGAATTGCAGGGTAACAAGTTACCTCATGAGAACAACAACTGTTATGGTTTCATGAGAATGGAAGAGGGTTAAAGCCATGCCTGCACAGACCTCATTGATGATGATGATGTGTGTGAAACTTGTATGGTAAATAGTTTAGGGCCTGGATATTTTCACCGTATCTGTGTGTACAGAATCCAATACAACAGGGACCATGACTGTGAGGCTATCACTTTAATACAAATAATTATAACACAGATTGTCATGGATTTTGCCTACAGAGAGAATAGAAAGTATTCTAAAAATAGATTATTTTGATTTTTGCCCATAATCCCTTTAGTGTCTCTTTAAACTACAACTACAAAGGATGTTTCTGTGCTATTAGAACCATTGGGAAAAGATTGCAAAGCTATTGTTTAAAAAAAAATACACTGAACTTGAAATCTAACCTCTCCTCTAATTATTCTGACCTGAATCTGAATTGATTTTTGCATTTTTGTAATTACTTGCTTGTCCACATGGGAGCATATTTTGTCCCTTATAAATAATCTCAGTTTTCAAAGCATTTCTGTGCATGGTTCTCCATGACCAAAATAGAAAATCCACATGCTCAGGATTGGAAATTGTCCCACGTAGATGAATTACTACAGTAAATCCCAGATTTACTGATTTCAGGAAGAGATATTTCCCCGGATGTGACAATCAGTTTATAGTACCATAGAATAATATGGTGACATTCCTTTGGCCAGTCCATTTTTATATACTTATCTACTATTTTGCAGGCACTAATAAAGCCTCATGGATTAGATGAGTACTATTCCCATTTTACTGATGCACAAACTGAACACAGAAGAGTACATACGGGTTAAAATAAGTTCTCATGACTCGCCAGTGGTAGAGTGGAAACAAAACCTGTCGTGTCCAAGTCTGCTGGGTTACTCTAGTTCTCTGTCAGCTTCTAGTTGTTTTTTTTTTTCCCCATGCAAATCTGATTTGAAATAAAGGGGAAAAAAAAACTACTGGCAATGTTGTTTTGCTTTCCCTAGACCAATTTCAGTGCTAAGGGGAAAACAAATAATCTTGACGTACAATATAAGTAGACACAGAACTAAAATGCAGTGGTGTTACACAGCATATATTTGGACGAAGACGGCTTTTCAGGTCTCAAGGAAGACTTGAAAACACACTCCCAGAGGAGGAGAATCATAAAGAACATCCCATTAAAGTGCTGCATGACAAATTTACAATCTTCGGTATTATTCATAATCTGTACAGAATGTAAAATTAGGAGTGGGCCACTTCTGAAGAGGAAAATTAATCTAGTGTGAACAAAGAGATGGATGCTTTTGGATCACAAGGTAAGACGCAATCTCCCATTAATCTTGCAAATTTATTGCCAAGTCAGTATCGTACATCTCAGTTCATTTTAGCACAGATTATTGGGATGTGGGACTTTGACATATTTAGTTTAATTTGCCCATATAAAACAAACAGATGTTGAGGGAGAAATGATGAGTTACACATAACAAGAATCGAGGTTTGCAAAGGTTAACTAGCATTTGAGGGACTATCTTTTGGGGCCCAGACATCCTACAGTAAACATTACAGAGAAAGGAATGAACCTTTCCATAGCTATAAGAACAGAATATCCCAGACCATGGATAGGGCCTTGTCCATGCTGACTATTAAACTTGCCTAGGTGTTTTGCCTGTATCTCCCTGCATGTTAATGAGTTGACCAACTCAACTAAAGGGAAGTTCATCCCCCCAAAAAATGTTGGCCAAAATACACACTTAATATTTTCATACGTTAAAAGGTATAGTATTATTGGTATTAATTGATCAAGGAAATTGTTACACTAAAAATAAATAATCCTGACAAATACAAAGACCTAGGGATGGTGGATAACGTTCAATTCTTTGTATTGTTCTAACGTCGCGCAAAATACTGAGATGAGCACAAAAAGTTTATTAAATAAGAATATTTTCTATTGTATTGTGTTTCTCTTAGCTAACCCATTTTCATATGTACGCTGTGAGAACAATATTGCTATTTATTCTCCTTAGGTCAAACCTGTTTTCTTTCATGTATCACTTACAAGCTCAGCCAATAAATCACTCTTCACCCTGTATTTTACATATATAAGAGATTTGCAAACCTCAGATGGGTACACTGCAGCATTGTTCACTGATAACACAGATTTTCTCACCATTTGTTACTGAAAGAACAAGGGAAAACAGAATCTCTAAATGATCACTGTTTGTTATGACGGTACAGTACACATTTACCAGCAGCTTGCACAGAGTACTGTAAATATAACCAAGGATCTTTTAACAATCATCATTACATTATTTTTTGAGCTGGCTTGAACATATATTTCCCGTGAATCATGTCAAGGAAAATGAACACATTTTTTTTCTTGTTGTTAAAAAGGCATGATTTCCTTTTCATTCTTCAGCTCTTGGAAAGCCACATTTTCTCAAAAAATTATATGAAATATTTAGAGCTGGTTTTCAATGCTTTTTTCTCCACCTCCTCTCTCTTTTTGGGTTTTATATTTCTGCCCATCATGGTGACACCTGAGTGATCTCTATGTGAAATCAATATCCATCAGTATCCATTACTCCGAACAAATCCCTACCACTTTCTATATTCCTACCTCAACTCCCCCTTGTCTTTAAAATAGATCCCAAGATTATCCTACCTTCTAAGCCATCATCGCACCTCTCCCCAAAATATTGGTCCTCATTTCCTAAATGCTACTGATGCCTCTTCTCTGTTCAATACGTTTCATTCTCGCCAATCAAATTATTCGCTGAACTTTAATTACTTTATTAATTCCTTTCATTCTTTTATGTTTTTTTTTTTTCTTGTTTGCAAACAGATCTTCAGAGAAATCATCCTAGTGCATTCGAGGTCACCAAAAGTTTCGAAACTTATCAGTTTCTAAGCTGTGGTTCCTGAATTGAATCTCAGCAATTGCATGGCAGCTCCAGAGCCTAGTCTACCTATTAGGCATCTTAGGACTTAGCTCATGCACCCCCCAGAAGTGCACGTCTCTCAGACAGCAGTGCTATTCCAACCCTAAGACAACTAAGTCTTCCACTGTCTAAAAGGGCAACCTGGCACATCCCCAGAAGTTGACCCTATTTCACCCTACAAACATATTGGCTCTTTTTCTGAGCATGCACAATAGACCAAGTCTAGTCACCTCTGGATCTTTTCTAGCTAAGATGGAGGTGCACAAGAAGCACAGGCAGGTTGGCAGACTGAAGAGCTCAGCCATTCTGTCAATGGTGGCAAGCAGCCTTATATGTCACTGTTGGGTATTCCTGGTCTGCCAGGGAGATAGTCTCTTTCTCTTCTCTGTTCTCACCGGACAGATTTATGGCAGCCCTGCATACCTCCTTATGTTGGGATCCAACTCAATTTGACTAAGAGGGGAAGCACATTTGGAGAGCTCATGGCGCTCTCTAATTTCACCCATTACCCTACATAGCTATAGTTTAACCCCTTCAACTGTACTAAAGGATATTCCATTTAATCAACTAAGAACAATTCAAGTTTAGGTGCAGGTTTGGGTGCTCTACACATTGAAGGGGGTGGGGATGGTAATTGCCTCCAAAGGATGATGCAGAAAACACAGAAATAGTAATCTGTGGAGGTTGTCTGAACAACCACTCTTTTCTATGGCTTCAGGCTGTCCATGCTAGGGCCATGTTACATGTAAGCTGCTTAAATGTTGACTGGTGTTAGTCCTAGCTTGAGTTTGGAGCAGTTGCACTTCAGGCTAGCAGGGGCCTGGAGGACTGAAAAGTAATAATCCTACCTCTCCCATTCCAGGCTTTCCGTCTGCCGCCTGCCCCCAGGGCTTCCTTGGTTCCACCTGACCCCAGGGCTTCCCCACTGCCCCTCAGCAGATAAAAGCCCTGGGGCTAGGAGGAAGATAAGCAAGTGAGAACATGCCCACATTGCTCAGGGGTGGCATCACCCACCTGGAACTGGGGAATCCTGGGGTCCAGTGTCTGCTGCTAGGGTTATTCTTGTTTTGTAACCCTAGACTGTTTAATGTAAAATGAATAATGAGCTCCAAGAGCAATGAAGAGGGAGCCTGACTGTAGTCCAGCATTTATGTTACTTCTTCAGGGATTCGAAAAGCCCCTAGGTTCTGGCTTCTATTAGCAGGATGGTCTATGTATGTTATAGCAGACAATTAGTCATTAAAAAGAGAATGTCACTGTAACATCACTTTGCCTGCTCGAGAGGGTAGTAGTTTCCCATAAAGTGGGGAATGTGGCTTCAAGACCCCTGAGGCAGAAATGACCTGAAACCCCAATCATCCACTTCATGAACAAGTGCTTTAAATGCTACATTGTTGGGCAAAATGTGGACACTACCACTACAGAAACCTTGTCATAGATGCCTAAGGAACCTTGCACTCGAAGTTGGAGCCTAATGAGCAATGGTGGTTGTTGCCACAGGAAGAGTTGAAATTGCTGTTGAAACTTGACTGTGCCTAAATACCATTTATCTGCCAGAACCACTTAGAGGAGCCAGATCTACCTTTGGCTCCTCTTTACATTGCACATGTCCAGCTAACATGACCAAGATATATGTAGACATATAATTATGTCTACATAACCTTTCTAGTTATGTTAAGCGAATCTGATTGAGCTGCCTCAATTGTAAAAATAATCTTTTCCCTTGTTCTAATGTGTAGTAAAATGGAGTTTGTGCGTGTGTGTGTGTGTGTGTGTGTGTGTGTGTGTGTGTGTGTGTACATACACCCACACCCACACATGCAAAGAGGTAGAACATATACACATATATATGTTTTATTAGTAGTTTCAAGCATCTCAGCTATTTGTTTTCTATTCCTTCTCCTAGAGCCATTTATAAGAACTGAAGAACTTACTGGAAAAAGTAGTCCTTTAAAAACAGAATATTTTAAAATTAATTTTTAAAATAAATGCCTTCATTTTGATCCCAGTAAGACAATTCATAGCATTATTTTATTGTATGATTAATAGCACTCACCTTGAGCGGTTAAAGCCATGAGGTTGCTGGGCACCCAAGGCATATCTTAATTGCCCTATAAAGCATACTCTGTTTTGTCTTATTGCTTAAATTAAGTTTAGTTACCATGACAACTTTTGAATCATGTAATGCCATGCTGGATTCAGCAGCATTAAATTTTGTGCTACACTTACAGAAACATTAATGGGTAAAATGTTTATACGTTGCTTGGGAGTTGCAATGGTTTATGCTAAAAACAAAAGACAAGTATTTTCTTACATTGATTCTCCAATGCTACTATTAGGAAAAAACATTTTTATCAACTTGATTTCTCTTTTTTGGGCTGATGCTGAATGGCAGGTGGTTTTTCACCATATTAATGTATTCTTCCATATGCAGCAGACCATGATGGGATATTTTTCCTAGAGTTTAAGTCCAAAAGGGACCACTGGATCATCTCAGCAGACCTCTAGTATATCACATACCATAAATATCACTCTGTTGCTACCCTGTAATGAACCAAAGCATAATTTGGGCTTGGCTAAAGTAAATTTTCCAAAGACATCTGGTCTTGATTTGAGGATGTCAGGCATGAGCGATCTATTCATTCCAATGGTACATCACCTTCTCAATTAAAAAAAAGCCCTAATTTCAATGTGCTGTAGACAAGTGTTCAGGCATTTAACAGATACCTATGGCAGTATTCTAGTTAATTTAGCAGTCAACCAAAGTGCAGCTTGTGACCCACTCTGAATTACCCAACTATTATGTAGGAGAGATTCTATTATTCTCTCTGGGTCCTATACATTGCTCCATTATAGGACCGGGGGAAGTCTGCGTGTCTCTGGAGGGTGATGCTATTCCAATACTGAGTGTATATACCATATTTACCTGATCCAAAGGCAACTTTAATTTGAAGATGACCCCCACCCAATAATCAAATGTAATATATCAAATTAAAATAATAAAATAATAAATACAAAATAACAAATATGTTAGGGTTTTCCATGTACAGGGTCACGGAAGGGACTCTGGAAGGTCATCTTAAATTTGTCCCTCACCTTGCTGTGGCAGGAAGAGCAGCGGGGTGGGGGTCGGGGGTGGGGGGAAGAGGCCAGACCCCTATGCTTTGTCTCATATATCCCTTCTCCCACCATACCTGCAACCTGCACCTGCTCCCTTGCCACTTCCCAACCTCAGTGCTTGCCCCTTCTACCACTTGCTCCCCCATCAGACCCTTGCAACCTGCCTGCTGCCCCTTCCCTCCTGGCCCCTCCATGCCTGTACCTGCCCCCCTCTCCTGTTCCTCCTGTGCCTGCCTCACCTGCTGCTTGCCCTCACACTCCCTGCTCCCTCCATCACTTGCACTCCATGCTTACCTTCTGTGGCAGCTCTGGCTCTGGGGCCATCAACAGCCTCAGCCCTGGCATGAAACCGAACCCCAGCCCTGGCCCACCTTGGCCAGGCAGAACCAGTGGTGGCAATTCAAGGCTTAACTGGGTCAGGGCTAGAGCCAGAGCTGACTAAGTTGTGGAGAGAGGGGGGCAAGTGGCTTTTGGGGGGTGGGGGAGGCAGCAAGGGGGCAGAGCGTGTGCTTCTCCAAGGCTGCGCACCATAGATATCCTCCATCTACCTGGTCTCATCCATATGTCTCCCCACCCCCAGCTCACTCCCCTGCTTCCCTCACTGCAAGCCCTATCCCCATCTGAACAAGTTGGGTAACTTAGAGTTGCTCACAAGCTGCACTTCAGTCATCTTATCTGCTGAAACAGAATTGGGCCCTGAGATGTCAGAGGTGAAATAGGATCTCGGCCATTGGTTTGTCTGAGTTCAGCTTCAAATAGTTCAACTTGTCCTGAAGAGTTGTACTGTCATCAGAATTATTTACAGCTTCACCAATATTTGTGTCATTTGCAAATTCTCTCACCAGTGATTTTGTATTTACTTCGACATCATTTATCAAAATGCTGAATAGCATGGAGCTGAGTAGCCATCCTGGCACAATCGCCATAGAAGAAACTCATTTGATAATGATTTCCCTTTTGGCAAATACTTTTTGAGTGTTGTGGGTTAGACAATTCTTAATAAATTTATTTTTCCCCTCTTTTGATATTGTGAATCAGAATGTCAAGTTGAACCAAATCAGACATCTTATCCAACCTATTACACAGCTTCCTTTATCAACCAAACTTGTAATCTCATTATGGAATGAAATCAAATTTGGTTGACAGGAACTATTTTCAATAAAACCATGTTGAATGACATTAATTCTATTCCAATCCTTTAAGTTTCCATCAAAAGATTCCTATATGAGTTTTTCTGTTATTTTGCCTAGGACAGATTTCAGACTTATTGGTCTAGAGTGTCCCTTTCTGAATATTGGTGCAATATTAGCACTTCTGCAGAATCTTATAATTTCCCTCATATTCTAAGAACTAATATTAGCAGTCTAGGTATCTTCTTAGCAAGTCTTTAGAATTTGTGTCCAATTATATGGGTAGTTTAATATTATGGACACTTCAGAATTAGCACAGTTCAGTCAGACAGTACATATATACAAACTGACACCAAAAACAGTTGTTCATGAATTGGTATTCAGTAGCTGTGAGTTTTTTGTAGAAGTTCCTTCTGACACTTAAGTTTATACACACATAAAATTATACAAATACATACAAATTACATTCAAAGAATATTATGTTGCAAAGCTAGGAACTTTAAAGTTAGGAAATGGCAGAATTAACATCACCTGTTCAGCCTTAATTGGGTTCCCTGTGTGTATGCATTAAGATATAGTCTTGAATTACATACTCACGTTATTTTTTCCAGTGGGCCTCTGACCAATTTAATGTGCAAAATAGACTGTGCTAATTTAATGAGTATCTAATCAAAATCTTGTATTATCTTCCTTTTTAATGCGTGGCCATATGTTTTAGATACCACATACTATTCCTACATTAGTCGGAAGGAAGAATGATTAATTTCCGCTTATTTTTTTTCCCCCCTTCAGTGGCATTCACCACTAAAGTAAGCAGGAGCTTTGCAAACATTAATGGATTTATTTTCACAATGCTTTTGGTGAGTCACAAAGACGTTAAGGTCAAATACATTAACGAACAGTTGATGCCCAATTTTGGACAGCAAGGCCCTGGATCTTCAGAATATTTAGTGTGGCATGGTGTTTTATATCTTCAAACCATGGCACCAGTTGACTTCAGTTGTAGCTGTGAGTGGTCAGCACTTTTGCAAATCAGGCTCCAGGGTATCATATTCAGGCACCAGAAAATGAGGACTGCACAGCTAGTGTTCATCTTTGAAATGTTTGTTTTAAATGATTAGCTTTGCAATCCACAGGAGCTCCGAGGCAGAGACAGGAAGAGAATCAAATCCTCCAGGGCAGCTTTCAGCTACCTTGACCATGAGACTGTCCTTCCTCTCTCTGCAATCCCCCCAGCTCATTTGCTACACTTATGGACTTCTTCTGTCAGTGAAGAAGGGGGTTCATAGACATCATTTTCTTTCACTGCATATCCCCCAGCCCCACAACTAGTCCACCCTGTGCACTGAATACAGCAGGGGTCCTATGAAGAAAAATAACATCCAGTCTTTAAAGAGAGCCCATATTATAATTTTTATGCACACGGGAATGGAAGTAAGATGTCATAGACAACCCAGCAGGTTGTAATTGTTGGGTAACTAACATTGCAACCTTAATAACAATTTTTTTAAGTAGTTTGGGGTATAATTTATACATTTTTTTTACATCAAACTGAAAAGAAAAAGCAAAACACCAAGGAATTTCAGCATGTGCCTTTTCATTGGTGCCCAAATCATTCATCACAAGAGGTAGAAAATTTAGATCTACTACATGGACCTTTGCCACTAAGCTTACAGACAGATAGCAATAGTAGGTTGCAATCCTCGGTGCATCCCAGCACATTAGACAGCTAAAGCACTTTGTCAATTGGTTTCACAGGCATTTTTGACAGTAGAAGCATAATGAAGCTCAGGAATAAAGTTTTCCATTTCAGGTTCTGGAGGACTAAGTGTTGTAATGAGTATAGACTCTTCTATCTATCTTGTGGCTGCCCCCAGCATGATCACCTTTGTCTTACCTCCCCCCCACCCCAAACCGATGCCCCTGTCCCTCTTCTGCCCCTTTGCAACCCCTGGCTCCTTATCACCATCCCATTCACCACACTTGACCAGTCCAAGCTTTTGATTGTTAAGCTTTTCATCCAGTGTGATTCCCCTTACTCAGCAAGTCTCAGTCTACACAGACTGACTGTTTCAGCCTCTCCGTACCATTATCTGTCTACCCAGTGGCCCACTTTCTGTTCCTGCACCTGGTTCTTTACCTAATCTCTCTCCTTCTCCTTAATGTGCAATTCCTCTCTTTCCACCCAAGTTTTCCATCTCTGCTGGGTCCTAGTTGTAGTCTTCCTTCCCAGGCTCTTTAGCCAGTCTCAATGCCCCTTGCTCCCACAATACAGGGCACATGCAATGGTTAATGCACATTAAATCTAGTACCTCTGAGCATTTTAAAACAGCCCAGCGCTGTGGTTCATGCAATTGTATAAGCAGTGAAATGTGTGTCCACACTGAGAAAATGGCAGTGGCGCAATTTTGAACTAAAACACATTGGGGTGTTTTTGTTCAAAAACGCACCACTGCCATTTTCTGCATGCTGATCTCTTATACAACTGCACACAAAGCAGTGCAGAGTGCAACAGCTTGTGGGCACAGTGGGTTTGATTAATCAAGTCTGCTCTGACCTGCTGGATCTCCAGTGCATTACGGGATGAAAAGGTGTGTGCATAAATGCCCGGCCCATTGTAAGGTACTAGGAAAATGTACATTAGCCTGTCTTAATGTTCATTAACTAAAAAGTATGGTTTTTAAGTGATGTTCAATGTGAATTAGTCTATTTTAATGTGCATTGACTAAAAAGCACTTTTTTCAGTGATGCTTTAATGCACATTAAAATAGTTTAATGCACATTAAAGCGCACATGTAGATGCACCCACAGATTCCTTCTCCCAATCGCTTTTCTCAGCGACTTAATTTCAGTCCTGCATCCTTGCTCCATATTGGACTGGCCTTCCCTTCCTCCATATGCTTTTCCCTGCTACTGTCTCCTAAGACCAATCTCCAGTCCCAAGCACCCCTTGTCAGCTCCTAGCATTCCCTCCATCCACTGGCTCCCAATATCCCGCCCCTTCCATGTACCACTTCCCTCCCCAATCTCTTGCTTCCCTATTCTAATTCCTGAACAGGCTCAAGTATTTCACCCAAAATTTCCACAAATGAAAGCAACAACAAAAGCACAAAATACCCTGCAGCAGGTAACTGGCACAGGGACTTTTTACCCACACAGTTAAAGTTGGGCATAACAATTAGCAAGCAAAAGAGAAGAACACGATCATAAACATGTTGGACAACCTGATTAAGATATGGTGCTACCAGCTTTGTCTATAAGGTATAATACAAGCATTACCAGAGAAAGCTTGGGCACTTTTACATGTGCTTGCCGGGGTTGGGGGGATGGTGCTTCACTTAGAGCAACTCTGAGAGTCGCTCTTATTAAAGCACCACAGCATCTCATGTATCAGTGTCCTGGCACTTTAAAAATGGTGGCAGGGGTGCTGGAACTAAAGCTCATTTGACAAGCCTTAGTTAAAGTGCCCTTGCCAACATTTTGAAGCACGGCAATACTGATACATATGATGCTTCAGCAGGCTCGACTAATCGTGTCTGCTCCGATGTGCTGTAATTACAGTGTATCAGAGCAATCTCCCAGCACGCCCATGAGGCCAGCATGGGGTGTCACTTAACTAGGCACTCTGGTTTGTATGGCACCTGGTAGTGATGTGACCCATATGCTACAGGCAGCACTCCTATGTAAAGCATACACACATAACTTGGACCAGAAGCCTTATCTTTAATATGATACGATGCTGCCACTCAAACTAAGAGAAAAACTGCATTGAAAGTTACAGGGATATTGCACTAAAAGTGACTGGCTCATGCCCCTTGCACTGGACTTCAGCACAGAACTGATTTTTCTCTCCAAGCCAATGTGTTAGAGATATTTACAATATACATATATAGATAAGCAGTCCAAGAACAAACTATAGGTATAGTATATTCTATACATATATCAATCCTATACTATACATATATCAAATCCTATACTATATCTATACTATATATATACTAGGATATATCCTGTATATATCCTATACTATATCATATCCTATACTATAATATAGGATATATCAATCCTATACTATACATATATCAAACTATATTTATGCTATATGTATATAGCTAAGCAGGCCAAGAACAAACTATCCATCTATTTACATTCCCATAGGTTAAATACAGCAGGGTAAATCTCCTTGATCTTGGTATCTCATGGGGACATAACTTTTCTCAGTTTTTTATTCACTGGGTGACATTCACGTTTATGTAGAAAGCCCACATAAGGGCCTGTGCGCCAACACTTAGCCAACTTCTGAGGATTCAAGTAAAATTTACTGGTGCATGCCCCTTGTATAGAACAGCTGCACAATGAGGAATCTCATTCTCTATGCACATCCATGGCAATATGTGCAAGTTAAATAATAACAAAAATAGTGTACATGTGTTTTTTGGTTTTTGTTTTTAATTTACTTTTCTTTTTCCTTTACATTTATTTTTTCAGTTCTCAATTACTCTTGTGGAAAGTACTTAGGAGAACAATCAAATGTGTCTTGAGGGGAAAAAGCAGATTTTAGTTTTACAATACTATCAGGCTTCTCTGATGAACTTCTGAAGTAATCTAGGAAAGACATGTTCATTAGAGTCTCATTACTTGGCTGGGTAATTGCTGTTCATATCAGAAACACAAATCACAGGAAAGGCCTATTAAAATAAACCTATTAAAAATCTTAGACAGACAGACTGCGCTATACAGTATATGAGTCATGGAAACAGTTTACAAGTTACTAAATGGAAAAGCTTTATTAACTTATTTAGACCCTCTAGCCACATCCAATGTGCAGGGGTGTGCACTTGCAGCAGCATATATTTGTGCCGCTACTTTTTGCCTTGGCACATGCCCCTGCATGTGCACTTTGTTAAGAGACAAATTGTCCCACTTCAGGCAAACTGCCCTTGCCTGACTCCTTCTGGCAACTGGCAGCAGGAGGACCCGGGGCACAACTGAAGGAGTAGAGATGTTCTGGCTGGCAGCCAGCGCATTTCACTGGAGGACCAAGCCGCCATTTCTTCTGGTGCATACTCCAGTCACATGCTCCAAGCTGCATTTTTTCCTGGCGCTGTTTTCACCTACTAGGAAATTCTCATAGCAAATGTTTTAACAATCACTGCATGCAGTTTGTGGCACCACAAAGATGTTTGTGGTGCCACAAACTGCATGCCCCTGCTTATCTCGAAGCGGCCCCTGTGTGTAAGACCACTATTTTTCACTATTGTCCATTTATTAGTACCTTATGCAATCTTTTATTGTACCTTTTATTTCCTATAGGAGGTAATTTCATTGACTAATGCACATTATTATTAGGAACTTACTCTTGCTATAGTCTCATTTTTCTTTTTTCCATTTTATCCTGTTATTCATTAACTCTTTTATACTTACCTATCTATCAACCTTACTGTGGCCTTTGCTGGAACATCTGATCAATTATCCTTAGATGGCACACCAATATTTATTTCCTAATATACTTAAAAATCTGTTGATGGTGACCATGGTTTTGATTCAGGAAAGCTGCTGTGCATGAACTTAACTTTAAACATATGCTTAACTCCATCCCTGTGCGGCAAAACAATTACGCAAGGACTGTCTTTGAATTTCACAGTCCACACATGCTCCTTTGGCACCATTGTTACTGCACCATCATTTAGTACTTCCTTTTGGAAGTACTAAATGATGGTGCAGTAACAATGGAAGTACTTTTGGAAGCACTGAATGACAGCTCCACAGCAGCCTCTACTGTGCCATGCCAGCAATGCAAGGTTATTTTTAGGCCCTATGTCACCATAGTGATGTACTATACAGAGGGAGTGTACCACTATGGCGATGTAGCAGTGATGTCACAGTTTTTGCCCGCTGACACTATGTTGCCATAATGTGTTACTACGGTGATGTAGCATCAAATGTAGACATGTCCAGTGTGATCATTCAATAGCATAAGGATGGGTAGAAGGAGCATGAGCCCCTAAAGGTATGAGCCCCAGTACTGCCCAAGGAAGGTAGAGAGTACCAGAATGGAGCTAGGTGCATTGCAGTCTCTTTATCCTTCCCCACACCCTGCACCATCCCTGTAGCCGCTCCAGCTCTAGCAGCAAAGACACCTCTTGCACCTCTGTCCCTACCTTCCTTGCTACCTGAGCTGGAGCTGCTGCAGGGAACGTGCAGGGTGCAGGACCAGTAACTGCCCGGGGCACCGTGCTGACCAGTTATACCTCTGGGATCATTGAACATATACAATGATCCTACCCAGCATTCTGCTTGCATCCAATGCTTCTATGTGTGCAGCAGAAATGTTGGGAAGGAAAAGGATTTTAGAACAGGTTTTAAAATATCCATGAACATCTCAACAGAGAACTTGGAAGGAACTGCAAAATGATGCCTACGTTTCAAGACACAGTAATGACTTTGGAGCCCACACTTATAAATATGCCACTGTTGGACAGCATTTTAATGTTTCATCAGTGACATAGAAAGATGAGGTGGAAGGAGAAATTTTGGTAAATATTTGATGAATGTCACCAAGACAAGGACAAAGTTACATTTCTCAGGATGTTAAAATTAATAAAGCAAAGTTCCAGGGCTAATTCTTTGAGTAGGGATATCCAGTTTCTTAGAAGTTCCTGTGAATACCCTGAGGAGCCTGCAGCAATGTAGTCATTTGGAGTTCAACTTGCACTGTAATTTTCAGAGGGTAAAAAGTAGTTATTTTTATTTAATTGGGCACTTTAATGCAATTTTAAACCACTGAGATAACAGACACAGTGCTCCTGATATGAGGGTAAAATGTCTACATGGTGATTATATGATTAAAAGCAAAAGTTGGCGGATATACTGTTATCATACTTGATGCCTCGCTAAAGAAGCTAGTAATTTTGGATTTTCATTGCTATATAATATTTCATTCCTTCCTTCTTTGACAAACAACATTCAATACTAGTCTTTGAATGTTAATCCCTTCCTTTAATTTGCCAATAAGAGCCTTTTTTGCCTAACAATATGTTTTGAATGAATTATGGTAGAACATAACTTTACCAGCAATAAGAATAGTCAGATGGAACTCAGCAGGAATAGAATATGAGTAAGGATCTCAGTATGTTGCCCAAGGCAACAATTAATCAACAGGTAAAAAGTCAGTTATCTTTAAGGTATGGTCGATGTCTATGCACTTAAGGACTTTATGATTGCCACTCACCACACCATCTAACACTTGTTGCATACACTTTTATATGTGTAAACCAAGAAATTAGAAAAAAAAATGTTTTTAATTTATAAGAATGAGAATTAATAATTATGCTCACAAATAACAGGATAGTTTTGCTTAAATATGCACATGTAAAATATCACATTCCTATTTTCCAAATATCCTTAATTCTGCTTGGGCTTGACAGAAACCCTCCTTCACCTGGGTATCCTATAGATTTCTCAGACACATTACATTTTAGAGTGTTGTCTAGATAGCGGTGAAATCGGCTTCCTTGTTCCACTAGCTAAGAAGGAGGAAGATAGTCAATTATGACAGAAGGGCCTATCTTTTTCCTCCCTCCCCATCTTTTCAAAGTGCAGAGTAGTTCATGGCAGATGAATACCAGCTGGTTGGGACCTGATGATTCACTCTGGATAGGAAGAAGAAAGGATTTTTTTTCTGGAAGGTAGAGGAGAGCAGAGAATTGGATATTTCACCCAGTGAAAAATCCAGAGGCTCACAGGATAGTCTGTTGTCCATAGGAGGAGGGAGAAAAAAATATTTTGGGGGTCTGTGTATGTGCTCATGCATGCGCCCCTCCACCTGCCCAGCAGGTAAGTCTGTGGGGGAAGGGGTGGGGGGGAGGGGAAAGGGCCATGGGCATGGGGCAGATTGCAGCCTCATCAGTGTGGGAGGCAGTGGGGTAGGGGAAGGGGATGAGGTGAATGGGACCCCAGGCAGGCTCGGTGCTGGGGCAATCAGATCCCGGGCAGCTCATCCAGGAGTATGGGGGGCAGGGGGGAAGCCTCCTGCAGCTGTGTTCACCCTGACGGGGGGTCGAGGGGCATATGCCACCCCGATCTGTGCACGGGGTGGAGGTGGTTGCCACTGCATGCTGGGCTCTGTGTCCCACTGCCTTGAGAGCCACACAACACCAAATGCATCACACTGCCAGGTGGGCAGGGGGGTGGCACAGCCCAGTGGTGGCAGGCATGTGATGTCACGCTGCTCCCGGGACAGCTGCAGTGGTACACAGAGCCCAGCATGCAGTGGCATCTGCTTCCAACCTACAAATAGATTGCGGGGCGGGGGGCATGCCCCACCTTGGGACTCCATTGGGGTGCACATAGTGGCCAGAGGAGCTCCCCCACCCCCCCGCGCCCCTGGACAAGCCACTCAGGATCCAATTGTCCCAGCACCCAGGCCAGCCATGGCACGATTCACCCCAACCCCAGCCCCAGCCCCACTCCCTCCCTCAGAGCAGGGGCTTCAATCTGGCCCCTGCCATCCCCTTCCTCTTCACAGAATCGACTGGTACTTGCCTACCCTGCTGGGCAGCCAATGATCCACATGCTGGGCTGCAATCCTGGATGTGTGCAAACCCCTCCTCAGCCTGCTGCAGCCACCCAGAGCCTGTGGCTGGGCTGCCTTGCTGCCCTACCCGCTGCCCCATGTTTGGGGGGCTGAGCCCCGTTAGCCCTGGCCTTCCGCCACCTATGCTGTTGCCTCTTGTCCTCCCCTCCTCTCAACTTCTTCCAAATGCAACTACTTTTTAATCAGTTAACAGGTTTGGTAAGAAGCAGTCTATGGCATTTGCCATTCCAAGATTCAACTTACAGGTAAATACTAAAATAATAAAGTCCTGTGGCATAAAGGTAATTTTCTGGAAGAACTATAAACAGAACAAACAACAGCAGTCTCAAAACATAACGCTTGCTTCAATACCATCTCCCCCACCAAAGACCAAATGAAGAATCATATTCTAAGTCAGGTTTGGAAAACACAATAAAGTCTTCATCAAAGTCTCTTTTAAAAGCTGCTTTAGTGTGGTACAGAATTCTCTGTTGAACCACATGGTCCCATTGTGTGTGGAACGGGAAGAATAATTTATTGGAGAATCCTCCATGATAATTATGAGAGCATTGCACCTGGCTATGTAGCGAAAAATAAAACAAAGTTACATGCAAATAATCGATCACTGAATAGATGACAATTTCACAGCAAATGATGATTTGACCAGCAGTTACCATGTACAGCTGACACTGAAATAAAAGAGATGAATTAAAACAAAAACCTAACTCTGAGCCAACACTAACGGGATACTGCTGGTACCATCTGCTAGTATTATCCATAAGGACCAGAAAAATAATGAATATGCTTTCTGTGAAGAATTATGTTCTCTCTGCTTTTAAGGAAGATTAATATGTGCCAGTTATGCAATTAAAATATTAGTTCTCAGTTAACTTTGTTTCTGAGTGATGGGTCACCTCCAAGAAGTTCAGAACTCGGTTCAAAGCCACACATGCTCTATCCAAACCACATAGGTTTGGCTGGTCTGCAAAACTAGTTTGGAATCATTATACAAACAGGCTTTCTTCAGTGATTCCCAGCTGTGCCGCTAATCATCCTGACCCAGAATACCAAAAAAAGCAGCTGTCACTTCTCCTCTAGCCAGTAACTTGAAATGAGCATTTCAGATTCTTATCAAAAGTTAAGTCTTGGTTTTGCAGGAGGTGGGGTTTAATGATCCCCCCCCCCACCCAAACACACACACACACACACACACACACACACACACACATTTCAATCTGAAATCCAAAATCCAATATTGTATCAAAGCAATGAAAAAACAACTAGAAAAAAATTATTTGATGAAATACACAGTCATGGGGCGGGGGGATCTCAATAACGCTTAGGTGTCTGCCATATGAAAAAATGTCATAACCCTGAAGATCAGGATTTAGATGTGGAATATATGGCAGGCTGCAGATGGAATAATGATATGTTGGCAAGGGGTGGGGGGAGAATAAAACAACATTTCAGATGGATCTTGGAACACTGCAGAACACTGATCTGAGCAGGATAAACACTTCAAAAATATCTCTAGCCATATCTGTGAAATGAGTGGGAGAAGTGATTAGAAGAGACACTTTTCACTAGAGTTTTCATTTAACCTATGAAATGATACTAGGAAGGATTTGTTTCGGTCTAGATATCTGTCTTTAGGATTAAACCCTCAGACAGGTAAAACTCCTCCTAAAAACTAGTGGGAAGTTTTCCCAGTCAAGAATCTACCTAATAGGCATGGTAGGATTTGCCTGAGGTGTGGAGAGAGGATTTGAGAATGTGACATTAGGGCTTGTGTTTCCAATGCTGCTTGAGCTAATGACATTCAGTTGCCAGAACAGCAAAGCAAGCCACAAAAACCCAATAAGCCCAATAAGTTTCAGTGCTTCAGGCCCTAATTCAAAGGGGCACTTTCAGCCAAGAGCCCTATTCCAGACATGTATCACAATTGTAGCCAAGCCAGAGGCATAGTTGGGTAGGTCTGAGCGCTGGGTGGCAGCGCTGCTCAGGGCAGGGGTAATAGCTGTACTTCTGACCCCACTGGTGGCACCACAGTGGCAGTGGCTGCTATTTTTGTATCCCACCCAAGTCAGAGCTCAGGGCTGGTGATGTGCTTACCATCCATCCTCCTTAGTTACACTACTCTATACCCCATTACACTACTATTACACCTCTGACACACACACACATGCACCTTCTCCCTATATCTCAGCAGTAAATTCAGTGCAAACTGAGAGCTAGGCTTTTATGCCCATATAAACTCAGTCATCCCCTACTGCTGGCCTCCCAGAATTGAGACGTAATCCTACCTTTTAACCTTCCTGCTTTGTTCCTTTCTTTAAAGAGAATGTAACTTGGGCCCATCTAACCCCTTTGACTCTGATTTTTCCAACAGTAATAAAAATCCTTAGATTAAGTAACCTTATTTCTCAGAGTATCGGTGAAATCTATGGGTGGTATGGACATCATATTTCTATTTTTTCTGTAGACGTTTATATAGAAACAGTCACAAGAACTGAGCTCCAAGGAACTGGATGACTAGCTGGTTGAAGCTGCTAACACAAAGATTTCCTTGGAACTGAGTTAAACTAGCATCCCCAGGAAAGTGAGCAAAATCACTTAAAATTTCTTTCTTGAAGGAAAGAAATTATGCAAAGAGTAGGGATTAAATCCTTGTTCCATCCAAATCAGTGGTCAAATCCTTAAAGAATAAAGTGGAAACATACATTTGCAATTGAAAGAAGTAGAAAGGCGAACACCCCCGGGTCTGATCAGACTTGCTCTACAATATTCATTCAGACTGGCGCTGAAATATTACAAGAGAAAGGGACATTTACTATTATGTGCTCCATGGCTACAAAGCCAGTTGTTATTATTCTCTTTCTCTAGAACTTAATGGAAGTCTTCAACTAAAACTAAAGAAGAACAGAAACCAGTTACATACATGCCTTGCAATTTAAGGAGGACTCTCTGAAGAGAGAGGAATATTCAAAGCCCTAATGATGGACAACTCCCTGCTAGTCACAGAAAAGTAGAACTCCATCTAGCTGTACTGCAAAGTAGTCACATAGAAATAAGGACTTACTTGGTCATCTAACAAAATATTGTTCCCAGCAAAACATTGTCAAGTTTGGCTTTAGTAGTCTTAAGTGAATGTAATTGGCATCACCCCATCTCTATGGGCACATACACATGCATGAAGTTGACTTAAAATAAGGAGACTTTAAGTCAACTTGAGTTAAGCAAGCCATGTTGGAGCATATACATGTACAGCTCCTTGACATGGTGGCAGCCATCTTGTGAGCTAAGTCAACTTAACTAGTGTGACTCAAGATAATACACCTTGGAGGTGTATTATCTTGTACTGCATTTAAGTCAACTCTGCTCCACATACATGTGTAGTCTGACAGTTAAATTGTCTTTAAAAAGTTAAGGCAACTTAATTGTCAGAAAGTTAGATGTGTCTGCACCGTATTTTACTGACTAAAGCAACAAGATTTTTTTTTTCCCTTGAGAAAACTGAACTTTTCATGGGCAATTTTCCCCTCCTGCATGGAATGGACCAATGGTTTTCAAACTGAGGTACATGGCACTTTGCCAAGAGATATATACTTAAATTTTAATAATGGAAACAGAACTGTTTGGTCATCAATGAATGCTGAGAAATGGCATTGCCACCTGTTGACAGTATTGCCACCTGTTGACAGAAACCCTTCCCTAGGAATAAGCATGCAGAGGTAGGAGATATGAGTAATGATGTTTTGGTGGTAAAGGGGTACACAGCCAAGAAAAGTTTTGAAAACCACGGGGGAGACAATGGTGCAACCTTCACAGAAACAAAATTCCCTCTCTGATAACCCAAGGTAATCCAACTCATCTCCTAAATAGGGCACAGAGATATGCTGGTGATGATGTGGGGGAACATAGAGTCAAGGACAAAGCATCCTCTTTGCTACCATCCTCTGTTCATCTGAGAGATTTGTACATGGACGTCCAGTCAGGACATGACACATCTTCCACTACAGGGCTATTATTTACAAGAGGATACATTTCAGAACAGTTCTGGATGCCTAGTGAAAGTGGAAATCTTATCTTATTGAAATGGAAAGGGAGAAATTAAGTGGGAGAATATCCAAACTGGACATTAACCAAGCCACCAGGGTTGTTATCCTTACTATAAATGCTGAGAGATATTCAATGATGAATAGTTAGTGCAGGGTGATGCAACTTGTGGCCCATGATGGGACAACACACAGTGCACAAGAGGCCAACCCATGACCTATGGGTACCTGCAGCTGCCTCTAAAACTGTTGCATAATGGGGGAGTGGCCTTGGGGGTGGAAGCACATGGCCAGTGCTGCCTATGCAGCAGGGTGGGGGTATATTCTGGGAATCTGCTTGTCACTGCCACTGCCAGCACAGTGGGAGAGGGTATTCCAGGCCCTGCTACTGCCGTATATGGACAATATGGTATGAAGCCCTGGCTACTAGGAAGTTGGACAGCCCAGCATTAGGACTTTGACCTTATCTGGGAGACTGCACCTCTAGTAGAACTGTGCCCCGAGCACCACAGCTGGTCAAGAATCTAATACAGACCCCAGAAGAACAGCTTCTCCAGCTGGCGCAGCTTTATGAGCACTCGTGGTGCTCTGGAGAGGTGCCGGAGGACTGGAAGAGGGCCAACGTGGTTCCCATCTTCAAAAAGGGGAGGAAGGAGGACCCGGGAAACTATAGGCCAGTCAGTCTTACCTCGATCCTGGGCAAGCTGTTCGAGAAAATGATTCTGGCACACATCCAGGAGGGGCCAGCAGGGAAATGCATGCTCAGGGGCAACCAGCACGGGTTCATCACCGGCAGGTCATGTCAGACCAACCTGGTGGCCTTCTACGATCAGGTCACTAAATCATTGGATGCAGGGGTAGCAGCGGATATAGTCTTCCTGGACTTCCGGAAGGCTTTCGACACTGTCTCTCACCCCGTTCTCATTAGGAAACTGGGGGACTGTGGCGTAGACACCCACACAGTCCAATGGGTCGCCAACTGGCTAGAGAGCAGCACCCAGAGGGTGGTAGTGGATGGGTCCTTCTCGGCCTGGAAGGACGTGGGCAGTGGGGTCCCACAGGGCTCGGTCCTCGGGCCCGCCCTGTTCAACATCTTCATCAGTGATTTGGATGAGGGGGTGCAAAGCACCCTGTTCAAATTTGCTGATGACACCAAGATGTGGGGGGATGTGGGCACAATAGAAGGGAGCAACAGGCTACAGTCGGACCTTGACAGGTTACAAGGATGGGCGGAGGAGAACAGGATGGGGTCCAACACAGACAAGTGCAAGGTGATGTACCTGGGGAGGAACAACCGGCACCATACCTACAGGCTGGGGAACTCCCCTCTTGTCAGCACGGAGGTGGAAAAGGAGCTTGGAGTCATTATTGACTCCAAGATCAACATGGCTAGGCAGTGTGGGGAGGCGGCTAGGAAGGCCAACTGTACCTTGTCGTGCATCCACAGATGCATTTCAAGCAGGACCAAGGAGGTGATCCCCCCCCTCTATGCGGCACTGGTCAGTTCACAGCTGGAGTCCTGCATCCAGTTCTGGGAGCCGCACTTTAAGAGGGATGTGGACAGCATCGAGAGGGTCCAGAGGAGGGCCACTCGCATGATCAAGGGACAGCAGGGCAGGTCCTATGAGGAAAGGTTACGGGACCTGAACCTGTTCAGCCTCCAGAAGAGAAGGCTGAGGGGGGATCTTGTGGCCTGCTATAAACTAGTCAGGGGGGATCAACAGGCACTGGGGGAGTCCCTGTTCCCCTGAGCGCCGCCAGGAGTGACCAGGAATAACGGTCATAAGCTGGCGGAGGGAAGGTTTAAGTTGGACATCAGGAGGCGCTACTTCACGGTCAGGGCGGCTAGGGTCTGGAACCAGCTTCCAAGTGAGGTGGTGCAGGCTCCCGCCCTGGGGGGGTTTCAGAGGAGGTTAGATGACCATCTTGCTGCGGTCGTTTGACCCCAGTACTCTTTCCTGCCATGGCAGGGGGTCGGACTAGATGATCTGCCCAGGTCCCTTCCGACCCTAGAAACTATGAAACTATGAAATACATTTGTAGTCCCACTGTCCAGTGACCTGTGACTTCAACAGTAGGGTCAATCTCTTGATGTCATCAGTTGAGCATACTTACTAAGTGGCATTTGGTTGGCTCTTAAATGAGTCTCTTAAATGAAATTATATACCATACAATTACTAAAACGATGATATTTTTTTCTAGATTATGTTAATCAGAGAAACTGTAACCTTCAGGTCATTCTTTGGGCTAGAGTTCTAATTGTAATGATAGCTAGAAGATTTTCTTCCTTTTAATTTTGAGCCTTTTTCTAGAAGATGCATAACATTATATGACAATCTAAGCATGAAGCAGAAGAGATAATAACTGACATTTCGGATTGACTAATACATAGTTATAAATCAGATAATTTTATATCTCTGCAGATTTATTAATCTGAAAAATCCATTTGAAGCAGTGGGTTTTTAATAATGATATCCACATTAAATTACTCTCCAAGGCTAACCTCCAGCTAAAGCTACTTTAAATCTTTTAATTTTTTTATTAGCGAGAAAGCCACAGGAGGGGGGGGGGGGGGGGGGCCCGCGGGATCTAAGAACACCAGATCTATCGTGTACTTAATTCCAGTAAGATACTTCTGTAGAGGATGTTGCTATTCCCAAGAAAAAAGGTATTCCCTTACTTTTACAAGCTCTCTTCTATGCTAAAAGTATTTGATTTTGACATGAACACATGAGACCATCATGTACAAAGTCCAGATGTAACACATTGGCTCCATTTAAGTCAATAGCAGTTCTGTAGTGGAGTCAAAGTTTCACCACAGTAGTTTAACTTTTCATGGTTTATTGCTCAGGCTTTATATACAGTCCTGGATGAGGTGTGATATATCAGCAATACCAGCCAGCAGTAACCATGGGAGTCACTCTGACACCTCTGAGGTCCGGACTACAGTATTTCTTTATCTGCTGGGGTGGCTGCTATAGAACATGCCCTTCCCACTCCATCCCACTCCACAGGCCCAGAGGTGAGGCAAAGTAACCTCTTTAGAGGAGTCTTGAGTGGGTCACAATAAGAATAAACAGGAGATGAAGCCTGCAACCACATTGTTGTCAAAATTCAAAGCCATGAGGTCCCTGGTTGCAATTTAAAATCAAAATATCTTGGATTTCAGTTACTTGTCAAACCATTTAAATGCTTAAACTGCAAAAAGTGATCCAGAATACTCCTTCTTAGGAAGCTATAAAACAACTGTGCACCTGTGCAAAGTTATAGGCACCTAAATTTGGGCTTCTTTACATGAACAGAAGCCCCACAGATTGAGCAGGTGTTCTCTGCTATGATTCACGTACAAGGGAGAGTGGTACTTCAACCTCAGTCCTCAGAGGGACCTAATCTGGTGCGTGTACTCTGAGCATGACAAACATGCACCAGCAGCCTTGATTTTGCTACACTCTGTAGCACCTACTGCTAATGCCACTCAGACACACATTTGGAAAACAGGAAATGCCACCTGCCTTTTATACAATTGCTTTCTGCTTAGAAGACTGCCAGGAAGCAAAGGAGTTAGGCTCTATGTCTTCCATAATGCGAGGGCTTCAAAACCCACAGTTCCCGTACCCCAAGAGATTTACCTAACCAGCATAGAATAAACAATGTAGGGGTACCCTTCATCATAGAAAATTAGGGTTGGAAGGGATCAGGAGGTCTAGTCCAACCCCCTGCTCAAAGTAGGACCATGGCCAACTAAATCATCCTAGCCAAGGCTTTACCTAGCCGGGTCTCAAAAAATGTCCATGGAAAGATATTCCATAGCCTTCCTGGTTAGCCTGTTCTGTGCTTACCCTGGTTAGTCTGTTCCAGTGCTTTATTACCCTCCTAGTGAGAAATTTTTTTCTTAACATGCAACCTAAACTTCCCTTGCTGTAGCTTGAGATTGTTGCTCCGTGTTCTGTCATTTGCCCCCAATGAGAACAGTCTAGCTCCATCCTTTTCCAAACCCTACTTCAGGAAGTTGAAGGCTGCTATTAAATCATCTTTCAGTCTCCACTTCTTTAGACTAAATAAGCCCACTTCCCTCAATCTTTCCTCATCAGTCATGTTCCCCAACCCCCAAACCATTTTGTGTTGTCCTCCACTGGACTCTCTCCAGTTTGTCCACATTCTTTCTGTACTGAGCAGAGTACTCCAAATGTGGCCTCACCAGTGCTGAATAGAAGGAAATAATCACTTCCTTTGACCTGCTGGCAACAGTCCTACAGATGCAGCCCAGTATGCCATTAGACTCTTTGGCAACAAGGGCACACTGTTGGCTCATATTCAGCTTATCATCCACTGTAACCCCCAGATCCTTTTCTGCAGAGCTACTGCCCAGCCAGTCAGCCTGCAGCCTGTACCGATCCATGGAATTGGTCTGTCCTAAGTGCAGGAGTTTGCACTTGTCCTTGTTGGACTTCATGAAATTTCTTTTGGCCCAATCCTTCAATTTGTCTAATTCACTATGAATCCTAGCCCTACCCTCTAGTGCAGTGGTGGGCAAAACGCAGCTCGTGGGCCTCATGTGGCCCACCAGGCCATTCTATCTGGCCAATGGGGCCCCTAAAACATTTAGAAAATTAAGGTCTATCTGCTCCTGGCTTCCTGCCATGCGGCCCTCGATGGCTTGCCAAAACTCAGTAAGCGGCGCTCCGCCCAAAATAATTGCCCACCTCTGCTCTAGCATATCTACTATTCCACCCAGCTTGATGTCATCTCCAAACTTGCTGAGGGTGCAGTCTATGCCCTCTTCCAGGTTGTTGATGAAGACATTGAACCCTCGGGTACATCCTGTCCAGCCCCATGGACTTGTATCTGTCCAGTTTTTCTAAATAGTCCCTAACCTGTTCTTTTGTCACTGAGGGCTACTCATCTCCTCCCCAAATTGTGTGCCCAGTGTAGTAGTCTGGAACTGGCCTTGCCTGTGAAGACTCAGGTGAAATAGGCATTGAGTAATTCAGGCTTTTCTGCATCCTGTCATAGTATCATAGTAGCTAGGGTCAGAAGGGACCTAAACAGATCAAGTCTGACACCCTACCTTGGGCAAGAATGGATGCTTGGGTCATATGACCCCAGTCAGGTGTCTATCCAGCCTCCTCTTCAAGACCCACAAGCTAGGAATGAGTACCACTTCTTTTGGAAGTTGGTTTCAGGTTCTAGCTGCCCTAACCATAAAGTAATGCCTCCTGATGTTTAGCCTGAACCTGCTCTTTATCAACATGTGGCCATTATTCCTAGTTACCCTGTGTGGTGCCCAGGGGAACAGGGCATCTCCTATTCCCTGCTGATTCCCCTGGTGAATTTGTAGATGGCCAGATCTCCCCTCAGCCTTCTCTTTTGGAGACTGAATAGGTTCAGGCCCTCTAGTCTCTCCTCATATGGCCTGCCCTTTTGCCCCCTGATCATCTGAATGGCTCTCCTCTGGACCCTCTCAATGCTGGCCATATCCCTCCTGAAGTGTGGCGCCAAAAACTGGATGCAGTACTCCAACTGCAGCCTGACCAATGCTACATAGAGGGGGAGGATTAACTCCCTGGACCTTCTTGTGATGCATCTGTGGATGTATGACAAGGTGCAGTTAGCCTTACTGACAGCTTCCTTGCATTGGTGGCTCATGTTCAACCTGGAGTCAACAATGACTCCAAGATCTCTTCAATATCTTCATCAGCGACTTGGACAAGGGAGTGAAGTGTACTCTGTCCAAGTTTGCGGATGACACAAAACTGTGGGGAGAAGTGGACACACCAGAGGGCAGGGAACAACTACAAGCAGACCTGGACAGGTTGGACATATGGGCGGAAAACAACAGAATGCAATTCAACAAGGAGAAATGCAAAGTGCTGCACCTAGGGAGGAAAAATGTCCAGCATACCTACTGCCTAGGAAATGACCTGCTTGGTGGAACGGAAGCGGAAAGGATCTTGGAGTCCTAGTGGACTCCAAGATGAACATGAGTCGTCAGTGTGACGAAGTTATCAGAAAAGCTAATGGCACTTTATCGTGCATCAGCAGATGCATGACGAACAGAACCAAGGAGGTGATAATTCCCCTCTATCGGGCACTGGTCAGACCGCAGTTGGAGTACTGCGTGCAATTCTGGGCGCCACACTTCAAGAGGGATGTGGATAACCTGGAGAGGGTCCAGAGAAGGGCCACT
>NW_005842038.1:620183-629896 GCF_000455745.1 Alligator sinensis | reverse complement strand
CCCCCCGCCCTCTTTCCTGCCTATACAGGGGGTCGAACTCAATGATCTATTGAGGTCCCTTCCGACCCTAACATCTATGAATCTATGAATCTCTTTCTGCCTCTGTGGTGATGAGAAGGGTGTTCCCTAGCCTGTAGGTATACTGCTGGTTCCTTCTCCCTAGATGCATTAACCTGTACTTGTCTGCATTGAATTGAATCCTATTCTCATCTGCCCACCTCTATAACCTCTCCAGATGTAGCTGGATTCTGTCCTTCCCTTCTGGCATGCCCACCTTGCCCCACATTGTGGTGTCATCAGTGAACTTGGACAACATGCTTTCCACCCTCTCATCCAAGTCATTGATAAAGATGTTGAACAGTACAGGCCCGAGGACTGAGCCCTGGGGAACCCCACTGCTCACATCCCTCCAGGTCACAAGGTTGCCTCCCCCATTCCATAAGGGACCCACATTTTTCCTGATTCTCCTCTTGCTACCAAATTATTTGTAGAAGCCCTTCTTGTTACCCTCCATGTCCCTTGTCAGCTGCAACTGGAATTGCACTTTGGCCTTACTGACCTCTCTGCATGTCCAAGCAACGCTCTTATCCTGAAAGCCCAAGCAATGCTCTTATACTCCTTCCTATTTGTTTGTCCAAGTTTCCACTTATAAGCTTCCTTTTTGTGACTTAACTTACTGAAGATATGCCAGCTAAGCCAATCTGGTCTCCTGTCATACTTGCTAGTCTTCCTGTGCATCAGGATGGTTTGTTCCTGCACTATCAATAATTCTTCTTTAAAGTACAGCCAGAACTCCTGGACTCCTCTCCCCCTGAGACTGGCTTCCCAGGGGATCCTTCCCATGATATCCTTAAGTGAGTAGAAGTCTGCTCTTCTGAAGTCCAGGGTCCTTACTCTGCTGCTCTCCATCCTTACTTTCCACAGAATCCTGATCTCTATCGTCTCGTGGTCACTGGGCCCAAGTCGTCATCAATTACTACATTCCCTCCCATTCTTCCCTGTTTGTGAGCAGCAGGGCATGGCCCCTAGTTGGCTGCTCCAACACATGCACCAGGAAGTTCCTGGATTGCCTGTACACTGCAGTATTGCCCTCCCAGCAGATGTCAGGATGATTGAAGTGTCCCATGAGAACCAGGGCCTGTGATCAGGAAACTTCCACTAGCTGTTTGTAGAAAGCCTCTTCCTCTTCCTCCTGGTCTGGTGGTCTATAGCAGGCACCCACCACAACATCACCCTTGTTGCTCTCCCCTCTGACCCTATCCCAGAGACTTTTGATGGTCTATTTCCAATTTCATACTGGAGCTCTGAGCAATCATATGGATCTTTTTCATAAAGTGCAACTCCTCCTCCCCTTTTCCCTGCCTGTCATTTCTGAACAGTTTGTACCCATCCATGACAGTGCTCTGGTCATGCAAGCTCTGTTATTCCAATCACATCATAGTCCCATGACTGTGTGAGGACTTCCAATTCTTCCTGCTTGTTTCCCAGGCTCCGTGCAGTCATGTACAGGCACCTGAGATAGCTAGTCAATTGTCCTGATTTCACAGGAAGAATGAGAACACCCCCTCTGTTGCCCTCTCATGCTTGCTCTTCCTTCAGGTCTCCTGCTTCCCCATTTACCTCAGGGCTTTGGTTTCCATCCCTCTGGTGAACCTAGTTTAAAAGTTGACACTGTGTCATTGTGCAACCAAGAAGACTAGAGCTATGGGACCAGGAGAATATCAAGCAAAAGGGAGCCTTCCTATTTATACACATGGTAAAGGAATTCATCAAGGAGATGGGTACTATCTATGCATTTTACATAATATAAAAACAGATATGTACTGGAGAGCAGATCTCCCACTTCCTGGGTGAAAACTCTGACCACTAAAGTGATTGTATGAAGGATGTGTGAGAAGGCACAGCCATGGTGAGCAGTTAAGTTTACCTTTGGAAGTAGTTTCTAAGTTTTGGTTCACAAAGGAGAGCCGCTCGGCTAGTTAAAGGCCTACAGAAAAAACCCTATGTGGACTGATTGGGAAACCTGAACCTCTGGGCTGAGAGGTGATCTCGTAGCCGCCTACAAACTCATTGGGTGGGGGGAGAGGGAGGAGCAGCAAGAAATAGGGGATACAATGTTTACCAGGGTGCCTGCTGGGGTAACTAGAAATAATGGCCACAAACAGGAAGAGAGCAAATTCAGATTGGACATGAGGAAAAACATCTTTACAGTGAGAGTTGCCAAAATGTGGAATAAGCTTCCAAGGGAGGTGGTGATGTCCCCTTCCTTGGAGGTGCTTAAAAAACAATTGGACAGACCCCTGGCTGGGGTCATCTGACCCCAGCATCCATTCCTGCCCAGGGCACGGGGTCAGACTTGATGATCTAATAGGTCCCTTCTGACCCTAAAATCTATGAAACTATGAAATGGTTAGTGGTGCATACACTCCAGAGAGGAAGAAGGTTCAGATACATCCTCATGTTTGGCTGGCTCTAGGTGACTTCTCAGTCAGCATTTGGGTTCTCTGAGTCAACCTTCAGAGTTTACTGATTCTCTCAGTTGACTCTATAGGAAACCTACACACCTATCTCGATTTCTTTGTATCACCTTCCTGGGTCTAGTTCCAAAGCCAAAATTGGAAACACCTAAAGGCCAAGCCTGTATTTTGACCTTTCACTCCTCTGAAAACCAGGTCCTTGGGCACTTTAGATGCTCATGCAATTTTTTTTGTGGTAACTAAAATTTTCATAACTGTACCTTGCTATTGAATCCCAAAGTTTTGGTGGGAAAAGCCTCTGGATAACTAGGTCAAAACAAGGGCTGTGTATGGTCATATTCCTAAAGTGGAATAGGTGTTTTTGACAACATGATGGCCTTTTGTCCCAACTCCTCAGCTGTTAATCCATATAAGCAACTCTATGGCACCTTTACTGGTGCCAATAAGAAAACCCAACTGTCTAAGGCTGAATGGGAGACAAAAAAAAATGCTATGAAAACCCAGCTTGTGGGTTGAGCATTGTCATCTAAGTGTGTCAAGACTATTTTGCCAGTGGGCTACCCATGTCCTGGTAGCCCTGTTTAATACTTTGTCCACTTAAATATGCACCCAAGTATTGAGCAAGAAAGAATCTAGCTGATGCCATATTGAATACAACGCATCTGAAAAAGCACTTTTGACACATTTGACATAAATTAGTCATATAAAAGGCATCATGGCTAAACTGTCTGAACATAATACAAAGTTCACTTAATATTGCTGAATGAGCTGGCCACATAACAGTCCTCTAGCTGTCCTTATTCTATCAGTCAATGAAAGTAGAAAAAGAATTATGGGGGAAGCCAGACAAAATATAATGTGTTTTTCAGCCGAGCAGAACCTCATGGTTCCAATAAAGGTCTGACCCTTCATTCCTTGAAGCTCCTCAAAATCAATGGTTTTACCCAAGCAGAAGTTGTCTAATCAATCTCATAGTTAAGGCTATAGTTAAAGCTCTATTGGTGTTTTCACTAAATAAAATACACCAGTTTATTATATGGCCATGAATATTTGAAGGAAAATGAAACTTAATGCACAAAGCTTCAGTCCAAATGGTTGATGGGAAGCAAAGTGGGGGGAGGGGAGGACAGCAGCTGAATTGACAAAATTGAAAAAAAAATATTTGCTTATTGTGCAGCTACACAGAGTGTTTGGCAGATTTAAGTTGCTTTATTGCTACTGTACAAATGTGAAATAGTCTTACTAATGATAATGTAGTAACACAGACAAATCAATTCTGGCATTTACAGAAATAATGTAGACTGAGAATCAAGACATTTAGTGAGTTTAGACACAATGCAATTAAAAAACAAGAATACAGAGCCCAAGAGGGAAATTCCTAGTGCTTAGCATCTCTCAGAAACTGTTGGATACAGGAATGTATGGTGACCTAGTATTGGGTTTGCTCAGTGGATTCCTTTAGATTTGACAGCATTCACATGCAAGGTACATGACAGGTGCTTTCCCTTTATAATAATCTGGCTGATTTTAGCATGTGATGAAGTAAATTATTGCCTGTGAAATCTCATACCTTCCTGAACAAATTAGTCTCTAAGATGTCACCGTGTCCTAAATTCTGCCTAATTTTGTGAGACTGCTTTCTGTTGGATAGCTTTTTACCATCATGGCTAGGGACTGACATTACACATAAGCCAGTTTAAGTGATCAGAAAGTGGTTTAAACCTGTAACAGAACAGACGTTCAGTGCAAATAACCCAGTTTGAAAATGGCTAAAACCGGACTGAGATAAACCTGATTGAATGTAGTATCAGACTTAACTGATTTGGGTCAAACTGGTTTATGCAATATCTGTCCCAGACCCCTTCCTGGTTGAAGTTAAGCCAGAGTCCCCCAATATCCCAGATGTTTTGCAGCCCTGGGAATGGCTCTTCTCTCTGCTCCAGCCCAGCAGAGCTGGACCCTCCCCTCTGCTCCCTGGCTAGAGCTCCAGCAGAGATGCAGGTACAGCATCATCTGCCTGGATAGCACCTGCATCCCACCCTCCCCCCTACCCCCCACTCTCTGCTCAAGCAGGGATCCTCCCTCTCCCCTCTGCCTTACACAGACACCTCTGAGCGTTAGCTACCAGACCACATGCTGGCTACGGTCCATGCTGTGGGAGACAGGACAAAGGCAGACAAATCAATGTCCACTTAGGAATTTTTGGAGCTAATCAACAGGTAGCTGGTAATGTCCCTCCATTTCTTCCTTGAAAAAAAAAAATGTTAAGAGCTTGAACTAGTGAGAGAGGTTGTTGTTTTGCTGATGGGGTGATACATGCTATGAACTGCAGTCATGTGCCTGCATTTCCTCAGTCCAGAGGGGATGCCAGTATGGTTACAAATCAGTTTAGCCTAGCTAGGTTAGATTAACCTGAAAAGATTGAATCAATTTAGGCTCAGGCTTTTTGAATGTCCCTAGCCTATGACTCATTTGTGTCTGTTCCTTTGTTTCAGAGAATGCTTTGTTTTCCCTAGTTATATTCCCTAGAATGTTGGCCAGACCAGATGAAGTCACTTAATTGTATCCAATCTTGGGAGGCAAAAAAACTTGACCCTGGCTAATATTTCAACAGGAGGCTCTTGGAATCCCCAAAGCTATAAAGATAAAATGAGGTCTCATGATGAAACACTTGGTGAAAGCAGGAGCATAGTAACTAAATGAGTGACAAGACTTTATTCAGCTCCTTTACTGCTAATGTGTTGAAATAAAAGGAAATTATGTTCTAAAGGAGCTAAATTGTGGGAGGGCATTCTTCCTCCTTGTCCTCTAGGGTCAAACACCTCATGGTTATGTGTCTTGTGTGACTACAATTTTGGGATTCACTTGGCATTATGCACATTATACCTAACTAATTCAATTCTGCCTAGATACTGATGTGCCTGGAGAGAAGCCTTTTAAATATGCCCAAAAGGAAAATACTGAACAAGTTAAATGTAGAGTGGATTCTGCATAAATCCTCTCAAATTGCAGTTATATGCCTACTTAAGTGCCACTTTAGCACATAAAGGTGAAACAAGATTTAGCCATAGCTTAATAATTTTAATTGTGCTGATAGGAGAATAAAGATAACATTCAGGCTTTCCTAAAGAAATATATTTTATATGACTTGTCATGTTCAAGAAAACATGAAAAGCCTTAATATGTCTCTAAAGGAAAAATTAGAAAGAACTCAGTTTGATGGACAAGGCAAAAACAGCTTTTGTCTCCTTGACCCTTGTCAGCTGTGGACAACGGGCCAATGTTTAGGCCAATGTGAGCAAAAGCCACAGGGGATTTTAGGTTGTTTCATAGAAGAAGAAAGAGGGCCAAAAGCTTTGAGGTTTGTACAGGCTAAAATGAATACAGCACTTGCTGAAACTCCATCTTTAGCTAGCAAAGAACAAGTTGTTGCTTTGAAATGTATTTAAGGTACGTTCCCTTCCAACAGCTTGAATTTTCATTGTAATTCCATCCTAGGTTAGAAGGAACTTTCTTCTGTGCTGATGAGCTTGGTTTTCATTTAGGTTTTGGCTACAGTTTTCTTATGCAACAGAATAACTTTGAATGAATGGTTTCTAGCCTACAGAGGTGGATTTGATATACCCACAAGCATTCAGACAATACTGTTGCTAGGAAATAGCTTGGAGAAAATGAGCCTGGGCATTCAGTATCCTATTTGATTCAGGTTTAATGTGAACACAGTTGGTTTTATCATATGTAGCAACTACACTGTAATGACAATCAAAGTTATCATCTAGCATATTCAGGAGCAGCAACAAACCAGTAAAACAACACTAGGGTTGGGAACTGGGTGACCCAGGGTATGTTAATGTTATTTATACATACAGTATACACAGTGGACTCAATCAAAATTCCCTGTGTACGCCAGAGGGCAAACTCCAGCCTTAGTTAATTAATATAAAGTACTCTGAAAATCAGAACTGATATATAAATTTTGCTGCTGCAGATTTTTCCACCCTAAATCACCAGTTGGAATGCAATCCAGGTTTGTAGAGTACAAGATTTGTTACCGTCTGATGACTATTTCAATTCAGTTCCCATTCATCATCATTTCTATTGCTGTGCAGTCCAAAGGAAAGCTTTACCTAGGATTGGGGCCCCATTATTACCTCTGGTGCTGTACAAACCTATATAAAAAGTATAGTCCTTGCCCAGAAGAGCTTAAAATCCAATTTAAGACATAACAAGTGAGAGTAAGAAATAATAGACCTACGTCACAATCCCTTCTCTACCTCCTCTTTGCTTTCAGAGAGCAATATTTCATTATGGACAAATACTCGTGGTGAATTAACATGCCCACTGCCTGCACTACCTTAACTACTGTGGCCAATTAGTAGAAAGAGAAAATCAAGGTTCTGGCCAATCCTTTCCTACTTACCTTCTATACAAACCCACTCACTTTAGGAAAGAAGGAAGCATTTAGTTTAGGAAAAAGAAGAATGCAAGTAGACCTGCTTACATTTAAGTAGTTTAAACTGAAGTAGGTTGTATAAAGGGTGGGGGAGCCACTCATTTTGCATGAATGATAAATCATGCAACTTGAGCCACACTCTAAACAGGGAATGATTAAAGAAACAAACTAGAGCATGTTTTCTAAGTATATCATGAATATGCATTTTTAACAGACAGGGAAAAATAAGAAAAACAGTAAACAAATATATATATTTAAATTACATTCCAACAATACAGAAAGAAATGAATGTTTCTCAGACAAATGATGGAACTGAAGCTTTTGCACAGCTTGTAAACAACTTAAATATTGAATGGCAAATAAAAAGCACCAAAAAGAAAATCAATTCCAAAACTGAAAATGAGAAAAACAAAATCCCAATAAACCAAATTAACAAAAATCAAGAAGGGCAAGGCTGTATCAGTGACCTCAGCTGACCCCCATTAGAGGGTAATTACTATAAGATCAATAGTCCTTATGCATAACTATGGACACAAGCGGTCAATGGAAAGTGATAAAAGAAAAGTAATCAATAAACATTAAAGTCTAACCTATAATTGTCCAAGAAGCAGGTAAAAATACCACTTTTGACTTTCTTCATGGGCCAACAAAGAAATTATAATCCTCCAAAATCTGGAAAAGGAGCAACTTCCATCATCATTGGATTCATCTAAAATCCTTTCCATATTGCAACTTGAGACTAGGTAACAACACGGTTGCTTCTTGATCAGTTCCACCATTGCGCCATTTTGTAGATAAATGCAATTGCCAGATTACTGAATAACTAATGCACTTGAGCAGAGCTCTCTGCACTGCTGTTAGTGTGTATGTATTAGTGAAGAAAAACCCCTCTGAAGCAATATGAATATAAGATAAGATGAAAGAATCAATTCTAAGCTGGAGAAAGTTCTTGTCTGAAAAAGGTGCACATTTCTATGTATGAGTGCTCTTTCTGTGATGCTGAGGCCTCAACTGATGGTAGATATAAATTTTCACTGAAGACCTGATTGAGGAATATAATGTAGTTTTATCCTCTGAGCAATAAAAACTAAGTATTAGTGAACAATTCCTGTGATTCACACCTTCTATTTGTGACTTTTATTTTCTGATTAGTACTGTCTTCAGTCTAGTACATAGGATATTATTAACATCCATCACTAATAGGCAGGAGTCAGTCATACGCAAGAGATAAAACATATGTTCACTACAACTGTATGCATTCACACCCCCACTCCCACATGCAGAGAACATTGATGGAAATAATTGTCAGGACAACATTTCTGACATTATTTTTGGATTGCTGTTCAGATTTTAAATTGGGATTTTTTTTAATGTTCCTAATAATCCTTGACAGTTAGTCTAACCAATAAAATCAAGTAGACTTGAAAATAGTCTCCTAAAGGAAAAAAAAAGGGGAAGGGCCTTTTTCTTAAAGAGCCAGGACACTGGGGCCGGGCACGGCAGCCATTGATGGGGCTGGGAGAGCGGGCGAGGGATGGGGGCTTGTGGTAGAGCCCCTGCCACACAGCACAGGGCAGTGGGGGGAAGCAGGGATTGCCTCCCCCCCGCACGCCTGGCAGTGAGTGCGGGGCTTTTTAAATTATTTTTTAAAGAGTCAGGAAGCTGGGGCCAGGTGGGGCAGCCTTTGACATGGCTTAGAGAGCAGGCAAGTGTCAGGGGTGCTCAGGGGAGCTGGGGGGCCAGGCAGGGGGTGGGTCCTGGTGGGGGTCCCCCTATGGTCCCCTCCCCACTCCTCCAATTCCCTCCTGCCCCCTACTTATCAGCACAGAGTCCAGGTCCATCTCCTTGCTGTGGTGAGTGGGGGCTGCCTAAATCGCTGAAGCTCTCTGAAGCTCTCCAAATCTTTTCCAAATCAATTCGGAGGCTTTGAACCTATTATGACCAGGTTACAAAACACCTGGATGCAGGAGTAGGGGTTGATGTCGTTTACTTAGACTTCTGGAAGGCCTTCAATACGGTATTCTGTCCCATACTGGTAAACAAGTTAAGAGGCTGTGATTTGGATGACTACACAGTCCAGTGGGTGGCGAATTGGCTAGAGGGTCGCACCCAGAGAGTTGTAGTGGATGGGCCGGTATCGACCTGGAAGGGTGTGGGCAGTGGGGTCCCGCAGGGCTTGGTCCTTGGACCAATACTTTTCAATGTCTTCATCAGCAACTTGGACGAGGGAGTGAAGTGTACTCTGTCCAAGTTTGCGGATGACACAAAGCTATGGGAAGAAGTGGACACACCGGAGGGCAGGGAACAGCTGCAAGCAGACCTGGACAGGTTGGACATATGGGCAGAAAACAACAGAATGCAATTCAACAAGGAGAAATACAAAGTGCTGCACCTAGGGAGGAAAAATGTCCAGCATACCTACTGCCTAGGGAATGACGTGCTTGGAGGCACAGAAGCAGAAAGGGATCTTGGAGTCCTAGTGGACACCAAGATGAATGTGAGTCGGCAGTGTGACGAAGTCATCAGAAAAGCCAATGGCACTTTATCGTGCATCAGCAGATGCATGACGAATAGGTCCAAGGAGGTGATACTTCCCCTCTATCGGGCGCTGATCAGACCGCAGTTGGAATACTGCATTCAATTTTGGGCACCACACTTCAAGAGAGATGTGGATAACCTGGAGAGGGTCCAGAGAAGGGCCACACATATGGTTAAGGGCTTGCAGGCCAAGCCCTATAAGGAGAGACTGGGGCACCTGGACCTCTTCAGTCTCCGCAAGAGAA
>NW_005842038.1:594926-620061 GCF_000455745.1 Alligator sinensis | reverse complement strand
TTTCCTGCCTATGCAGGGGGTCGGACTCAATGATCTATTGAGGTCCCTTCCGACCCTAACATCTATGAATCTATGAATTGATTTGGACCTTCTTCCTGGTCTCCTGATACATACACATCGGGTAGGGCTATGTTAATACAAAAGGTCATCCATCAGGTATTCATTTGTAGGGCCAGATCTTCAGATGATATCAAGACATTAAAGTCCTTTCTAGGGAGATAGGATGAATTATGTCAGCTGATGATTAGGTGCTCTATTCCCAGAGTTGGATAAAAATGGTGTTTCATATGTTTTCTTTTTAAACTATATAATTTTGTAAGAATGTGTATCAGCTCTACTAACACTAACACTCCTCTTTCAATCTGATCCATGTTGTGCTGGACTACTGTGATTCATTTTGTGTAAGATCAAGCGTAGTATTATTTATGCTGTGGTTAACTGTGTACGCCTACACATACAATTAATATGACTGAATAAACACCAATGCAATTTGAGCTGGAGTAACATAATCTGGATGTCACCATCTACACTTGTGTTCAAACTCAGTAATTTACTTCATCGTTGGATAGTACTTGGGCCTGATGGAAGTATCCAAGAGCGCAATAAATTTGTCTTCACCCGCTTATGCCATCTTTGCTCTTGTTGGTGACCAATGTTCCACATGAGTATCCTCAAGACTCCAGTGTGAGTTATATGTATGAGTTAATGCTTGCCACCAAAAATGTTATAAAGTAAAGACTTCAGTGTTCTCGTAGATATATAATTTTATTTTCCAGATTGTTTCCAAGGAGCAGTAAGATTATCTGGACAGGATGGGAAAGGAATATTTTAGATTATGACAGTTCCTTTGATTGTTTCCCTGCTTTAGCCTTTCCATGATTAATTTGTTATTATAAACAGTCAGTTTACATCTGGACATGAAGCTCAGAATTACACTAGTTTCTGAATCATTTTACCCTAGGGTATTGATATCGCTGTGTTCCACCATTACCCACATTATCTAAATTGCTTGAACATGTTTATGCACAGTTAATGGATTGTATTGTAAGGAACAATGTTTTGACTAGACATAAATCTGGTTTCAGACCTTCTCATTCCATGATAAATGTGTTAATAGCATTTTCACATGATTTGTTTATATCTCTGTGCAGGGGACAGTTGGAAGGCGGAATTGTAAAGGGACTGATGGTATCTTTATAACATTTGATTTAGGCGATCACGGCTTTTGATTAAAACCTGTTAAACTTTTCTGCACATTCTGTTTGCTTGTTTTGGAGTGATTGAAGAGATTAGAAACACTGTCTTTTGCCTAGGGTTTCTTGTCTAATTATCTGTCCTTCTTGCAACAAGCATATCTAGGATACCAGTCAAATACACTTTATGGTCCCAGTTCTTCAGTCTTTACTCAGAAGAATAGATCTTGCTAACATGAAGTCAATATAATTGCTCATATGAGTAACTTCCAGTCAGCTTAGATAAGGATGGGATCCAAGTGATATCACATCTGCTTTTTCTAACTGTGATGTGCCATTTGGCCTGTCATCATTTGTAAATATTAGATCACATCTTGTCCCGTATGCAGATAATACATAGATCTGCTTCCCCTGGAAAAACCTAGGGAAGAAAATGTGACTTTCTGCAAGTAAATAATCCTTCTGTTACTCACATGAGTTCTCCCACAAATGAGGCCAATTGTACTGCTTGTAGGGCATTCCTATTCCTCAAGTGCACCTCACACAAGTGTGTGATACAGAACATCCTTTGTGCTACAACTGACAGAATAAGAGTTTGCCGTAATCTCAAGCAGAGAGTCTTTTTTCCTTAACTCAAGCTATAGCATCTCATACTTTCAGCCCTAGAAGGTCCTATCTATTCCCTAGCATGTTAACATCATATAGTGATCTTTGTTCCCTTTTCTTGCCAATCTTCTTTATACACTTCAGTTGTGAGGGATTATTGGTGGGATGACTGTTTTTCAAGTCCTGCATCAGAGGGAGAGGGAGAGTATGTCTTTCTTTATCTACTTCCTCTGTGCAATGGTACAAAACTGGAGAATTTGTCCACAAGTGCTCCAACAACCTTAACTGATGTTATATAAATGGTAAATTCCAGAACATAATAAACAATGTGGATTATCTATATAAAAACATTGATACTCTCAGTCTAGCTACCATTATCATCATGATTGCTACTATCAGGAGGAGGAAGACTTTTTTTAGCACAATAATCCTTATAATGAACTACCTTCCACCTACATATGTACAGTGTTTACTTGAAATAAGATGACCCCTAATAATTATATGCTATGTAAGGAAAAATTATAAATGTGTTATAATTTTCCATGTATAGAATTTAATTATATTAGGTTTGCTTTGAATTTTTCCCCCTCTTATCGCTACAGCTGGAAAAAAAACAAGTCAGGGGGATCAGGTAGCCTCCTTGCCCTCTCCCCCTTCCCAAATTCTTCCCCCAGAAGCCCCTTCCCACCCCTGTTATTGCCAGACCCTGCTCTCCCTGAACACATGGGAACAAAGGGAAAGTATGAAAACATTGACCTTGAAATACACATGTAAAAATTACAACAGATATCCATAGACTTAGATGATCTAGAATTGATGCATGTTATACTGTTGCAAGTTCTAGCACAGTTACTCCATAAACACATTTTTAAGCAGCACTTCTGTACCTACTTTTATATAGGTATAAGTAGGTATAGGCATGATATTAGACCAAAGCTAAAAGGCCAATGATTTACAATATAGTTAATCAGCCTGAGTGCCAGCAGAGTTAACAGCATTTTAAGCCCTGGTGACCCACAGCTCAGCACCGTTTGCTATGTGTGCGTAGTCCAGATTCTACAAAGGATCCATGTGCTAATTAACACCTTGCTCATGACTAGAATTAAGTGTTCTTGTCATGACTCCTGAGGTCCTTCAAAAATGTATATGCAGATAAGGCACAAGGCAGACTGGTCTGGCTCCACCTCATGGAGGGCAGGGCCACACTAATCATATATGACAGGCTGAGGGGGGGGGGCAGAGGGATTGTGGGTGAACTGTTTGGGGTACTATTTGGTGATGTTTGCCAGACATTTAAGGCTGGGTGAAGAAACATGAATATTGGAAATGGGAAAGAAAGGCAAAGCTGATCTGTGGGAGCAAAGAGGAAGTAAAAATGTATTCAATGCAGTGGCTCACCATGACTTGAAGAACAGTCAGAGCTGAGGGGGACTGCACACAATGGTCAATACTATATATGTTATTGTTCTTGTGGTAGGTCCCCATCACCATCAACTATCTCCTATGGCTCTACCCATGTGCCAGGGGTATGTGGAAAAAGGTAAATTGGCTCCACAAAAAAGGTGACAGGGGCTAGCCTGATGATGAGAGAGGCAGCACTGTATGGGGACCTGACTGAAACCCAGGGGACTTTGGCAGCCCACTTTGACCAGTTCATGTCCTGCATCAGGAGTGCCCTGTGGAAGTACAGGAACCTTCTGATGTATGAGCATGTGGAAATCAAAATAGGTTGTGTTAAAATAGTACTGAGTGAGATTCAGTCCTACTACCAGAAAACAGTAGGAGAGGATGGAGAGGAGGCAGCAGCCAATACCACCTGGCAAAAGGACAATGGCACAGGCTCTTCAAAGAGGCCCCTTGATGGGAAGTGGACAGTGACAGCAAAGGCGACAATGAGTCAACTGGGTAAAGTGACAGCCATGAGGACAGCTGACGTGACAACAACAGTGGAACCACCAGTGACAAAGACAGTGACAGTGATATGAACTAGGGGCTTAAAGATCATAAACAGAGCTGGAACCCAAGGGACAGTGTAAATGAAACAAGGAAAGGCAATAATGGTGTGCATAAGTATGGTTGTAATCACTTTAACAGGTGCATAGATGTGAGACATTTGGTTCAGGTGTAAGGTTTTGAAAATGGTTTGGGAAGAATGGTATGCTAGATGGTGTCTATATAAGCATCTATATATAACCCCCCCCCCCCAGTAGGTCAGCATTTCCACTTTTTGGCTAAGATCAAGCATTTTTGGCACCAAGAGAAGGGCGTCAGGGCTGGCTCTGGCCCTCCCAGTGTTGGCCTGGTATTGCAGTACCTCCAGGTAACAGTTTCCAGTGGAGGGAATACCCATCCATTTTTTAAGGGAAAAAAAAAAGGATTTCCTTCAGTATGTTTTCCCAATGTGGGTCCTGTATTTTACAGTCATGCTCAGTGTTGACATTTAATCAATTTCCTAGTTGTTTTTCATTACTGAGCACATGCTACTTTTGGCAGCAGTTTAATGGTAGGCAACATATTTAATAAGGTTTCCTTATATGCAAATGTAATATGAGGGGCTGTTTCCCCATGCTAATTGTATAAAAAAAAAAATAATCTTGTATTTGAGTAAATATGGTGATAAGCCACAGTCACTGCTTCCAAATGTTTACAAGCTAACTGACTTACCAACCAATATAGGATGGGACAGACAGATACAATATACAATCAGTTGAAATATGCCAACTGTCCTCTACTGCCTTCTTCCCTTGTCATTACTGTTGTTTAAATCCCTGTTAAGATTCTTGGTAATGGAGCAAGTTGGAAGAAAGATTTGAAAAGGGAGATATCAGGTTTAATTTCAGATGCATTTGAGGCCCGCATGATTGAGCTACCTCTTCCCGTGATCATCAATGTCAGCAGTCTCAACAGGGAGAATTAGGATCTAATAGACTGCAGAGACTGACCGTCTTGCACGCCAAAACTAAAGTACATGGGTGAGTCAGCTACGGCCTAGTTAGGCTGAAATTACAAATGCTGTGACTGACTACCTCGAGCACTTCTGTCTGTGGCCCTTAGTTCAGGACCTTTCACCAGCATTACATTCTATACAGCCCCCCTTTCATCTCACAACATTTCTGCATAATAATAACCCTGCTTCACTTTAATGTGTACTTAAGCGCTGTCACATTTTGTTTCCAGTTCAGCAGAAAGTGGCCATCTTTGAATTTATATGCAAAGGAATAATTTTGACACATTAAAGTTTACAGCCCTGCATGTGCAGGGGAAGGGTGGCACAGTCAGTCAATCAAGACACACCATACTGAGAGAGGTTAAGTGTCCTCAGTACACTGCCATAATTCACCAAATATATCAAGCAATAAAATCCCATGATAACTCACTTTTCACGACAAACCCTGTAATGAGAACAGAAAATAGGACAAATTAATCTATTCACTTGACGTAGATTGTAACTAGAATGGAGGGAACCATCAAAGAATTAACCCATCTAATGATCACGTAGCTAGAAACTAATGTTTCTTTGACTGTACTCTTTTTTCTATTTTATTTGTTTTACCTCTGTGAAATATCCATCTGCTTACACGGCAGACAGGTAATAAAACAAAGTGAAGAAGGAAAAGTTTGGTAATTTTTCCATTTCTCCCATTTTCATCGTCCCTTTCCAGGAAACAAATATATAGACCCAGTTAATAAAACAAATAAGGAAGATGTTAAAACCTGCTGTTATTTTCCTTGCTGTTTGGAAACTACATTGGGAGAAACTGAGGGAAATTATTTATAGGAGCTTTGTGAAATATTTTCAAGTCCAGTAAGAAAAGGCAATGGGTAAAATTTAACCTTAGATAAATTAAAGCTAGAAATAAGGAACACGTTTTAGCAGTCACAATGATTAATAATTGGAGCTATTAATCAGGGAACCTGGCGTATATAAAGAAAGGACTTTTCTTCTTTTTAATGGAAAATATACTGTGTTTCACTTACTATATATAGATGTGATTCAGGGATTACTGAATTAAATTCCCGTGGTCTTTTACAGGAGATCAGACAAAATGTTTTGAATGATTCCTGCTTGCTTTAAAATCTATGGACTGATTAAAATGAATCCAGAAAACATGCAACTATCCCCTTATAATACTACAGATCTCCTCTGAAATCTTTCCTTTGTGAATGACACCTACAAAAGACATTTCCATCTGATCCTGATTAGGTAAGTGGTAAGTTAGGTGTAACACTCATTGTGCTAATATGGAATTGATTTAGCGTTCCTTAGTCTCCATCTATTTTCTAATTTCTTCTTACTTGTTTCATTGACTTTGTAGCACTTTGATCATAAGCTTTGCAAGGGAAACTGCATTTTAAACAAATTTACACACTAGTACAATAGACTCCATTCAATTTCGAGTTTCTAGGAACTATGGATATACTAATGATTAAGGGCACTGATGTTGAATATCACAACGCTTTGAGTTTTCATTGCAAATTTGAAGGTTAGGTGAAATTCACTGAAAATTTAGCAAATGCTTCCAGAAGTTTTTATCCTGAGCACATCCATTTTAGGTCTTCTCCTACAAATCATGTACAATTAGTAAGTTCTCATGCTTCCATTGACCAGGTTTTCCTTAGAGAGTTTGAGCTCATTTGAACCAGAACATCAAAGCATACCCTATTGCGTGCATATGTCTGTGATCAAAGCTCAGGAAAGTTCTTGCTAAAGAAGATCTAATAAACTGAGAAAGGCAGAGAAAGGAAAAAAAAATGTATCCAACAACAGAAGTCCAGTATAAGTTATGGAGAAAAGTCCAGGCTAGTTATCTCACCTGAATCGGTTCCCTCTCCTGTCAGGAGCTAGGCTATCAGTATTATCATGGCAAGTATTTTGTGGATGGCTTTTCTTATGCCAGCTTGAGGAATGGCATGAAAGCTTACTAAGGGTACCTAAATGCATGCTCTGAGGTGGCAGTGGGGAGCATTTTAATCAGAGTGGTTCTCAGGAACCGCTTAAAACACCAACGGTGTCTCCTGTTCAGCGTCCCATGTTTCAAAATGATGGTGGAGGCACTTTAACTAAATTTCATTCAATGAGCTTAAGTTAAAGCACCCCCCAGCATCATTTTGCAATGTGGGAGGCTGAATGCGTGAGATGCTGCAGCATGCTGGAGCATTCTGATTAGAATATTCCAGCAGACTCGATCCGACACGTTCTAATCAGAACGCATTAGAGCACATTTATAGGTACCACCACCAATAGGTATTGTATGGCCTCTTTTGGCCAGTGCCCTGCTTCCTGCCTATTCCCTGCCTACTTCCTGACAATGACAGAGTGAGACCTAGTAAATATTACTCAATTACCCTGGTAGATTTTTTTTTCTCTCACCTGCCATGACTTGAACTTATTTGAATTGGGAACCAGTTTCCCTCCAGGTGACCCTCTAGGTCCACTGCCCTGACTTCTTCATGGGGCTCCACCACCCCTGCACCCCACCCTTATCACATCCGGTGTATTAGTTGGTGTTAGAATATTCATAGATGGAGACAGTATCAGGCCAGTTCCCTCCCCCTCACCTATTTTCCTTGCTCCTACCATGGCTCAAAGTCTATTTTACTCATGGTTCCCAGATGTTACCATGGTCTATGGCTACAGTTCAACAGTCTTTTTGAAATATGCTGAATTGGAGCTAGCCGTCTGACTTAAACCCCTTTCAGCCCCAGGTGGCCCATCCAGGGCATAACAGCTTTGAATAGTCCATCCAAAGAAAATCCCTTGAAACCAAGAACTACAAAAAAACCCAAAAACCTGAAAATGTAGTCTGCCACTGTTGCATGCCCCCTTCAGGCTCCCTCAAGTGTCTGCTCCCAGGTCAGACCTTTTGCAGGCCAGCCCTATGCATCAACAGTTCCAGTCACCCCACAAATCAGCACTTTCTTTTCCCTACTCAAATTATGGAACGTTCTTAGGAGAATGCAACTTTAGACGAGTTGCCTCCTCTTCAGTTCAAATATGCCCCCCTCAAGGGCTCCCACTGCCCAGAGGAAAAATTCCTCTACTATTACCCTTTGTCTTCATGGGGAGGAAGACTCTACTGAGGCTGGCTCCCCAATGCAGAATTCTTCCCTGCACTTCCAGCCTGCCCAGGCCATGCCTGACCTGGATCTTACTCTCCCACAGATGTGTGCACTGGAGTCGGTACCAGCCACCACAGTGTCCAGTGCTAGCTGCCTCTTTTGTCCAGCATTCCTCTGACTGCCAATCAGCACATCTGGGTCAACAGTGATGTCCCCAGCTACCTGTGGTTTCCCAGCAGGCAGTCTAGTCTCTCTGGCATCTTCTGTCTCCCAACAATATGGACTCTCCCCGGTGGCCTCTCTCCAGGTCCAGAAATACCATCTCAGGTCTGCCCCACACCACTCTGGAGAGAGTAGCTGCTCTGGAAATGTAGTCCCTGATCTGGCAGTCTGCTGGCATTCTCTGCTTCAGCTGAGGTGAGTGACAAGGGTGGGTTATCCCTCATACTCTCCCTTTCCACCTTCACAGTACCCTAAGAGTAAGCTTCATTTTGTGTATTGCTAGGTACACATAAAGTTAAAAGTGAAAGAACTTATTCTTGATGTATTTTTCTCCTTGCATTAAAGTGAAAAACAGCACAGGTCACTTACAGCCCACACATCATGGTTTGTGCACAAAAGTCCTGATCCAACTCCCACTAAAGTCAATGACCAAGCTCCCATTGATGTTAGTAGAAGTTGCCCTAATCACCAGAATCGAATACATATCTTGGTTATATAAACCTGATTTTCCTTTTTTATTTATTCATTTGTCTTTTACTCCCAGGTATGCTAACCTGTAACACTTGAGTAATTCCTCTCCCTTCTGTAAGAAAGATGATTGTCAAGTGGACAGATGATGACACTCAATAAAGATATTTAAGGTAACGATAAGAACACAGGGAGTGATTTATTCCCAACAGGAGTCAAGCAGTGCTGTGACTCAGAAAGCTATGAACCAATTGGAAGGGAGGAAAAGCTTTCTAGCAGCAACCTCTGTGATGGCTGGCCAATGCACCAGAGTGGGGCAATTCACCATCACTGCAGGTCAGCAAGAAGAGACCGGTCAACAGGGGACATTATATAAGGTTTCAATTTGCAATATGATTGGCATGTCGACACATGCACTTTAATGCTCTGTAGTCTATTTTACTGCACATTAAAGTGTCACATAAAAAAACCCAAATATTCTATTACACTAATGGAAAGTAAAATAGGTTACTGCACATTAAGCATCACTTTAAAAGCATCCTCCCCCTCTGTGTAACATTGGTCAGGCTGCAGTTGGAGTACTGCATCCAATTCTGGGCACTGCACTTCAGGAGGGGTGTGGACAACACGGAGAGGGTCCAGAGGAGGGCCACTTGCATGATCAGAGGGCAGCAGGGCAGGCCCTACGAGGGGAGTCTATGGGACCTGAACCTGTTCAGCCTCCACAAGAGAAGGTTGAGGGGGGATCTAGTGGCCTGTTACAAACTAGTCAGGGGGGAAACCAGCAGGCATTGGGGGAGTCCCTGTTGCCCCGAGCACTACCAGGAGTCACCAGAAATAACAGTCACAAGCTGGCAGAGGGTAGATTCAGGCTAGACATCAGGAGGTGCTACTTCACTGTCAGTATGGCTAGGATCTGGAACCAACTTCCAAGAGAAGTGGTGCTGGCTCCTACCCTGGGCGTCTTTAAGAGAATGCTAGATGAACACCTTGCTGGGGTTGTTTGATCTCAGTAGTCTTTCCTGCCATAGCAGGGGGTCAGACTTGATGATCTGCTAAGGTCCCTACCAACTATGAAACTATGAAAAACATGCATATCATTACTGCACATTAAGGCAGCCTAATGTGCATTTGCTTAATACCTCACATTGCTGGGCATTTTTACACATGTTCCAGGAGGCAGGAGAGGAGGGGCACTTTACTTAATGAGCTGGCTAATTAGAAGTGTCCAACTGTCATATGTATCAGCATTCCCCCATGCTGAAAAACAGTGGTGGAACACTTTGAACTCCAGCTCATTAAACCAGTGTTAGTTCAAAGCATCCCACTGCCATTTTTTGGCACATAGATGCTGATGCACATGATGTTAAAGTCTGCTGGAGTGGGGTAATTTCTGTGCTCCAGCAGACTCAATTAATTGAGTCCTCTCTGACACATTGGATTTCCAGCGTTTCAGAGATAGCTCTCTGCACATGTATACGAGCCCAGAGGTACTAAATTTAATGTGCATTAGGAAAAGCACTTTAATACATGTGCAGACATGCCCAATGAGAACAATTCAAAGTGTATAATCCTTTCAGCCCCCAATGGGGGTACACAGGGCCAGATTCTTTAAAGTATATGAGCATCTAAATCTCATTGAAACCCTTAAAACTCTGGGTCTTGACACCTTCAGGAATGACACAATGAACATGCATTGAGATGCTGCATATATTCTCTGAAATGACTATTTAAAAATATGAAAGCAGATACATTAATTACACACTTAGGGAAGAGGCAAGCATGTTTCTTGTACAACTCAGAACCACCCTGTTGTTATCTGAGCTGTTATGGCTTCCACCAATCCAGGCAAGAAGAACAGGGAAGCACTTTTCAGGCTCTCGGGAGGGATAGAGGGAAGTGTTTAGCATGGCTACAGCTGATCTGTTTGAGTGCCGATGAAGATAAAGTACAAAGAGTAGGGGAAATGTGTGTGAAGATGCCCACCCAGATTCTAACTCTGGCTGAGAAGTAGGAGGTGCGCTATGAATTCAGCCGCTGAATGAGGTTTGTAGCTGCTGGGATTGGACTATTTGAGATCATCCTATGAAACTTAGGAAGCTAAACTCCATCTAGAGTCTCATTGTAGTCACCTAAAGAACCAAATTGAATCCTGGCCATATTTTGAATCCTCTTAGCAGGAGGTGAGTGGTATCACATTGGGTGCAGCAGAATAGATGAAAGTGAACAGGTAACATAATGCAGGAACAAAGTGATGGGTCTCCTAGTCCTTATTATCTGATATCTTTATGGCAGATCTCAGCAGTTCATTTCTTTTATTGGGACTACTAAAATTTCATATCCATGGGCAAGATAAGGGGTTTGTCAGTAAACTTGCTTCCAGACAAGTTCTGGGGAAAAAAAGCACCATGTAGCATTAAAGCAACCTTTGCCCTTTCTTGTCACGTTGCATCAGATTGGCTTTTGTTCTGATGCCTGTTGACAGCATATTATGTGATGAGGCATGACATAATATGGAGGACAATATGAGAAGCAAACATAATGCTTTCTGACATGTATTGCATTAAAACATCAATAGTACAAGTAACTGGTAATGTTTGTAACTTCTTGAAAGGGATTAGACTGAAATCTAGTCACTCTTACATGGGAGGTGCATTGGTATGTACTGGTTTCAAGTGAGCTCTGGAGTAGGCAGACCACTATCCTTTTCATTTAGCCACATCCCTTTGCTCCTCACAACCACTGGTAATAAAAGGCATACAAGTGACAGCTGTTTCTGACTTCATACCAAAAACTTGCTAGATAACATCAGCCTGAATGAATGGAGGCTACATATCCCCAGATAACCAGGGACGTGGAAGCAAGGCAGACTGGATTCTTGGAAAAATCATTGCATAGTCCTAGGTTTTGACAAGGGTGCATCTGTCCAGGGAGAAAAAAAATAAGATTTAACATGAGTTATGGAGAAAGATGGAATGATGGAGGGGCCAGAACAAGAGGATGGGGAGGGGGAAATTTGTGGAGAAATTGGAATAGAGAAAGGAGAGACTTGAAGATTGGACAGTGAAAATGAAGAACAATGGGAAAGTTATGAGGAATGGATTTGGAGATGAAAGGGAGTGGGTACTGGAATGGAAACTTCCCTGAAAGGTAGAATACACTGGTAGTAGTGAAAGTGAAGGAGAAAGGAAGAACAATCAAATGTGGGGGGAAGAAAGAGCTAAACAGAGATGTAAGACAGAAAGGAAAAGAATTAGAGGGAAAAAAAAATAAAAAAAAGAGAGAAAACAGAAGAGTTGGAGGGCACTGAATGGAATGGGAAAAGAAAAAGACCTTCCAGGGTGCATCTATACAAGACACTTTACTGAGCATTTGACTAACATATGCACAGGACTTACTGTGCAGTAAATTAAGCTAATGTGTCATTTGGTAGTACCAGAAAATAAAGGTACTAGATTAAACGTGCATTAGCTACTACAGTAGCACATGTGTAGATGCTGACCAGGAGAAATGTCCTCCCAATTAACCCAGGCAGCAGGGACATAAGCCCCAATGCAGGGGAATAAGCCCCAATGCAGGGGCTGCTCCAACCCAGAATGACATGCCGCTGTCCTGGGTGCATATGAAAACATGGCACCCAGCAGCAATTAACTCCGGTGCAGTATGCACCGGAGTTAATTGCTCTGTGCTAATAGCACATGTAAATGCTCCCCTTGACAATCATTACTGGATAGTAGACAAATATTCTAGTGTAGTGAGGGCCTGAATCAAAGCCTACCCTTGCAGGGGCAGGGGGGAAGGAGGGAGGGACCTTGCTGAACTTAATTTCAGGCCTTGTGGGATTATTGAATGAAACACTTTCCAATTACAAGGGAGGAAGTATGAAAATTCTGAGTTTGTTTCATATTGACCAACACTGCCAAGGATGTAACAAAATGTCTTTTTATGACAATTTTTTTATGAAGAGAGTTCACTTAAAATTACACCTTCAGGCTGCTTTTCAAAATAGAGAAACTACAAACTATAATATTATGTAAAAATATTTTTGCTCTATCTGTTATATACCTTCTGTTCCTGCAGGCAGTCATTAGGGCTCATCTGATCAAACTATTTGGTAACAACAATATTCATTACAAGCATGGATAACATTTTCTGGTTACTGAATCATCCATAAACTGATGTTCACTTTTAAAACTGAATTCATTGTTCTTAACAAGTTTGCCCAAATAATTTGGGCAAACCATTTATTGGTGACGCTTAGTTTGCAAACTGTTTGCTTTCGGTATTCTCTACTAGTTCTTCATAGCATAGTCAATTACCTGATTCATGCAGTAAAGTTTTCCTCTCTGTGATTGGACGATTGCAATGTTTTAAATGAGAGAATAACAAATAAGGTACCACAAATGATACGCTTTCTTTCATTAACTTTTCACACACGAACAGATATTCACTCATGCAAAAAATGAGGAACCTTTTGATATTCACCAATAGAATCCCTATTAATAACAACCTCATCCCTTTAGATTGTGGTACAATGAACTCAGCATTTCTATTTGCAAAAAAATACTTGCAAATACCCTTTTTTCCATTGTTGTTGTTTCATTTATTCATTATCAGCCGGTTTTAGATGCTTCAGTCACTCAAGAGGTATGTCAGTAAGAACTCTGCTGTGACTCTCTCCTTGGAGTTTGGCTCCTTTATCCTATATTACACATGCGCACACACACACACACACACACACACACACACACACGGTGCATCTACACAAGATGTTTAATATGGTGTAGACTAATTAGCTCCAGAGTAAACATCTTGCATCTACACTTGCAGTGTTATTAGGCTGTAGGAAACTAATAAACTCTGTAGTAGTATAGTACTTGTAAATACAAGTACTATCCTACTGCAGAGTTATTTACTGCATGGCAATGCATATGTAGATGCTGACTTGGGAATAAATTGTGCCTGGTCAACTCAGTCAGCAGTGTGCCATACTCCTGCCTGCTGCCTAGCCACATGGCTTGGCAGCTGCAGGAGCCTCGTGGTCCAGCCTGTTCCTCCACTGCCCAATGCAGACACTTGCTGCCTGGGCCTAAACCCCGGTGCCTCCTGTCAGCCTAGGACTGTCCCCTGGACACAAGACCACACTGCTACTGACAGCCTGAGTCCAGGGAAGACCCCTGTGCCCGCTACCAACCTGGGGCTGGAACCCAGGCAGCTGTGGCCAGAGCTTGGAGCTCCCCCTGGCTAATTCAAGGGGGCAGACCAGGGCAGGAGCAGCCCTGGCTTAAACTGCTCCTCCTCAGCTCAATTTGCTGTTGTCCTAGGTGCATGTGTAGATGCTGCATCTGGGATTTTACTGCAGTGCAAATTGCTCTGCTGTTTATTCAGTCACATTAATTGCACATGTAGACATGCCCACTCATACACACACAGAAGCATGGTTATAATTCAGTATAATCTTAGATTATTTTTCCTTTTAAAAGAGAAAAAAAAAAAGTGATGTAGGTAAATAGGAATTTCTTCTACCCCCATGAAGATGTTTGTTTTACTTTTCTATATTATTTTCATGGGTTTTTTCAAGCTCCTGAGAACCTTTTGGGGATCCTATCCTCCTCTTTCATCCAAACTCTGGTGGTTCTCTGAGCAGTAGTTTGTAGCTGAAGAACTGTTCTTTGCTCCCCTTCTAGTCTAATATTCCACTGAATTTTTGTAAAAGGGTTGTTTAAAAGAGGCCAGAGAGGGATAACACCTCTCTGAAATACAGACCGGGAAAGGAGCATGATTATCTGAAATAGCAGGATTGCACTGGCATCCTCAATCAAGTTTACAGCCCCACTGCTGTAGGCACTGCTTACACCAATGAGAAGAAATGATAGCACCTCTCCTAAGTAATCTACAGTCAAAAGAGCTAATGGGTGGGGAAAATGTGGAAGTATTACTACTATTGTTTTGCAAGAGCAAATTCATACAAATTCATTCATTGCCTAAGGTCATGGAGGGGCAGGTGGGAAGTGAACTCATCTTTCAGCCACATGCAAGTGGTTGACTCTCAAGACCATCATTGCTCTCAAGAGCAGATTACCATTCTATGGGCTTTTCCTTGTCCCTCTTTCTTAACTGCCTTTCTTCATTTTCACCAAAGTCTCTCTATTTAACTTTACCTGCACATGTTGCATGAATGCCTTCTCTTCGCTGACAGAGACCAGAACCGTAACAAGCAGGGTCTGTGCCTTGGGCACTGGAGACTTACCCATGCTGGGAACTCCAAAACAGTCCCCAACTGTGCTGCTGCTGCCAATGCCATGTGTTTTTCCCACCCTGGCTCTTGTTCATAAAGCAGCATGATCACCACCACCAGGGGACAGGAGTGGGAGATGATTCTGGTGCCCCTCCTAAACTAGTGCTCCTCTTACCCACCTCTGAGAGAGAGAAGCCTGAAAGTTTGTCCAACAACTCCCGCAGCTATACAATCCATCTACTAAAAGATACAACAACAATGAAAAATCCTTGCCTCTCATACACTCCCTGGAGGATCACAGCTACAACACCGTTTGACCCCTTCTCTCCTCTGACTTTGCATGAGTCCATTTTATTCATTATATCAAGCCGCTGAAGACACCAGTTTCTTGACAAGAGTATGCTGATCCCAATGTGCGCAGGATTTTTTAAAACATCCAGTGGTGAAGTTCAAGCTTTGCATCATTAAAAGTCAGTGCTTGGGTGGCTTCAGCTAATCAGTGTCCCTTTCTCTATTCTAATTAGTGTTGTAAGTGAAGGGAGCAAACTTAACTCATCGTAAAACTCAATTATCCAAGCCCTTATTGCTGGAAAGCTGCAAAATGGATGTGAATATTTATACTAAGGCTTCGTATGTAACTTTGATCAGAAACTTAAGCACTTTCAGCAGCTCATTTTCACCTTTAAAAAGAACTATTTATTTTATTACTGGTTTTAAATTGCTGATGGTGAAAGTTGCCAGACAGAAAGCTCAGAAGATTGAAGAACTTGACTTTCCTTCCACTACAATTATGCTCAGGAAGGGGAAGCTACACTGAGGTCAATGGGATTTGCTCATTGTCAAATTAAGACGCGTTTTCTTCTCAGCATGTTTGAGAACATCCTGCCTCATGGAGATGTTCCTCTCTTCTGTCCTGGGATAATACTGAGAATCTCTCTTGAGGGAGGAGCTGAAGACAACCTATTTTTTCTACAGTCCTGGTCTTTTTCTATGCCTTAGTCCACAGGAGTACCTTTGACATTGTTTGGTACAAGGCAGTCACATTACCACTAGAGACTGAATGGAATAAATATATTTTTTTTCACATTGCTTTCAAAGCGTTGTCAAATTTTACTTGCTTGGAGTGAATATTTCAGATTCCTACCAGTGATCATCCCATTGTTAATCTGTGCCACCATTTGGGACAGAATAACCAGAATTTCACTGTGTCTTTTCTTTCCCATTTTTTTCTCTCCGTGCCACGCCATCTTTAACCAGATATTTTAATGATGAAATACTGTAGCATACTACCCCTTTCATTCTTCGTGTAGCAAAAATTCTGAATCACCAAAAGGGAAAGAAAAAGACATACATTGGCCGATTTGCAAGAGAAAAAGGCATGTGTTGCCTTATTCAATGCCCACAGAACTCGGGAGAATTATTGTCACTCACTCCAGCAGTTTGTCTGCCTGAGAATGCACTGACACAAGCTATAAATGTATCAAACCACTATGGAAATAACATACTGATCTAAATCTGAAACCGATGGGATAGCAACCTAACTGGTAGTGATTTCACAGAGAAGATAGACATTGAAACAAACAACAAGAAAGGAAGCATGCTGCAATGCTAACGTATTTAAGCTTGATCGCATACTTACTAATAGAGACAGGATACATTGAAAGTCAATGGGAATATTTCCTTTTTATTTAAATACGTTTTGAAAGTTCACAATCATTTTTCTAGTGAAGTTAACAGAATCCGTCATGCTTAAAGTTAGTCATGCCACATGGTTTTGTTTCTAAAGATACAAAAATACTTAAAAAAAAACATTTTATATTCAAAGTGTTTTAAAAACTCTGTTCTTTATGGGAAGTTCCAAAATGTCATCAAAGTTTTGAAATGTGGACTGATGTGTCTGTTCAGTGTTCAGCATTAAACATTTTTTCTGAGGAAAGTAGACAGGTATTTTTCTTTGGAGAGGGACCCTATTTAGTTCAAAACCTCAGTTTACTGTCAGAAACAGTTTAAATGGAGAGATTTTAATCATGTCTTAATGTACTAGACCTTGAAGTAATATTGGGCTCTAATTGAAGTATTTAAAGTAAAGAGTTATATGGCTTAGAAAATGATCGCTCTGCTTTTCATCAAGTCTCTGGCCTCCACTATATGAATAGAGAACATGTTTTCCCAACTCAGCTGTGTTTGTCTGGCATTCATTCTGTATGGAAACTCTTTGTCTTAAAGCACCTGCAGGTACAAAGGAATCTAGCTGCATGCCTTGTAGTTTTGTGGCTAGCAAGAGTGGATAATGGGATTTTCAATTTGCTTTTCAATTTTGCCTTTTTCCACATTATGCACCTAAATAATTGAAAAACTTTTGTGAATTACAAGTCCCAACAAAACCCCTGTACACAATAATCATTTAATTATTCAAGCCTTTCTACTGTTATCATTAATGCAGTAATTGGAATTTCTTCCGTGTCGAGCATGCCCTGATTATATTCCTAGGAGGAGAGAAATCTCTCTTCTTTTTTTTTTTTTTTTTTTTTCCTGTTTTTCCTCCTCTTCCAGCTCCCTGCACCTCCACAGCATGACAACGATCGGAGTTCTGTTGAAAGTTTCAGAATAACTGAAGCACGTTTTTGGCCAGAGAACAAGATTTCCAGTAGATTCCGGGGGGGGAAAAGTCAAAGAAAAAGAGAAAGAAAAAAAAAAATCAAAGAGCCGGTGTTGGCATTAAAAACCCCCCAAGGACCTGTACCGCATATTCTGAAGTATCCTAAATTGACACACTGTGTATCAAACAGACAATTATCTAGAGCAGGAGTAGCCAAACTGTGGCACAAATGCTACAAATGGTGCAGGCCGGTTCTGTGGGCTCTATAGTTGTGATAGGTAGCACATTGGGGAAGGGATAGACAGCACAGCACCAGATAGGCCAGGAAGCAGAGAGCAGAGGAAGAAATTGGGCAAGGAGCAAAGAGCAGGGAGCAGAAAGCAGAGCAGCAGATCTAACTAAGGAAGGGGATTAGAGTGACATTCAAGGAGGGGGCAGAACTAATTTGTTACATGCTGGCCAAGAAGGTTGGCTCCCTATCGATGTATGCATATCTCACTTCTAGAGCACTCCTGTATTGAGACAGGCACTGGGCGATATGGTTGAAGCATGGGGAGAAGTCCAGAAACATTCACATTCACTCAGTATGAAGAGTCCAGAGAGGAAAATCCTTCACTCACAGTTGTTTCCTATTCAGACTGCATCAGGAAACTGCACTCCCTTAGATGTCAGTGGGTGCATCTACACATGCAATTAGTAAGTAGCAATAAACTCTGGTGCAGTTCATGCTGGATTGTATTGCCCCTGGGCACAGCATTTGCACGTGCGCCCAGGACTGCAGCACTCTGAGCTGAGGCAGAGCAATCCCAAGCTAGCAGAGGGCCCCAGAGGTCAGCCTGCCAGCCCAGGACTGTTCCTGCCTGGCTCAATGTGCTACAGAAAGGCTGGCTGGGGCATGAGGGTGTTACAGTGTGGGGGCTAGCCATCCGTGAGCCCCGCGCTGTAGCACCCTTATGGCCCAGCCAGTCCCAGTCACTGTGTATACGTGCATTTCAGTGCACTAAATAACTCTGCCGTAAGATAGTATTTCTCCTGGACAGTACTATCCTACACTGGAGTTAATTAATATACTAATAGGAGCACATTTAGACAGTGACGCTTTACTGCTAACTAGTCAACTTCTCCATAAAGTGCACATACCCCAGGAGTAGTAGCTGTTAGGAATATTGACTATTCAGTATATGTTGTTATAAAATTAAGATAAGTAATGTTTAATCGTAATCATTTAAAAGAGTTCACATACATACATACATATAGATAGACCTTACCATTTGTAACAGGGGGCCTTCCTGGGCCTGTCTACCAATGGCCCCACCCGCCTGTTTCTGGGCCAACCACCCACCTTCTCATCTGCCACACCTTGTTGTTAATTAATTAATTATCTTAATTAGGTGGGAGGCTGCCTGTTTCCTTGCCATGATGCCAAGGGGTGCTGTCTGCAGCTCCGTACTTCCCTTACACCACAGCTCATGCCTCACAGATGGCATCCACAGATGTTACTCTCACCGGTCCTACACTGGGCCCCAGAATCCTCCAATCAGGACCCCTCTAAGATCCCTCCATTCAGGTGGCCTACCCCACCCTCATTAAGGGCTGCCTAGCTCCCTGAAACTATTTTCCCTCTCGGGCTGGTCCCCTCAGGACCTTTGGCCACACAGGCCCTGGCATGAACTCCAAGGCCAGTCAGAACCCCAGACCCTCAGCTCTGGGCAACCCTTGTGGAGGGCCCATGGCCCTTTTGACTGGTCTGGTCCTGGCCCCAGCATTGACCAGTCAAGGGTACTCTACATCAGGCCTCTGAGCCTCTAGCCCCACTCTCTCTCTCTGAGGTCTGCTCTCTGGACCCTACTAGTGGGTGACCCGCTCAGTTGTGGGAGCTGGGGTTAAGGCACTCCAACCCGCTTTTCACCAGTGTGGTAACTGGCCTGGCATTTCCTGTGGGCTCCCATGCCACTGAGAGCCCCACTAGGCTACCCACTCCAAGCAGGGTGCAGTTTTTGACCAGGACCAGGACCAGGACCAGGACCAGGACCAGGACCAGGACCAGGACCAGGACCAGGACCAGGACCAGGACCAGGACCAGGACCAGGACCAGGACCAGGACCAGGACCAGGACCAGGACCAGGACCAGGACCAGGACCAGGACCAGGACCAGGACCAGGACCAGGACCAGGACCAGGACCAGGACCAGGACCAGGACCAGGACCAGGACCAGGACCAGGACCAGGACCAGGACCAGGATCAAAAAGTGCCTGCCACAATCAAGCACCTGCGGGCTGCTTGGCTCAAGTCTTAAAGTGGCAGGCACAAACAGTGCCCTGCCACACTATCCAAGGACTATATATATTATATCTTGGATAGTAAGGACTACCCAAAAAAGCATTAATACCACCCAAACAAACTATAATGAAGGCATCCATTAATTTTTCTGTTTATTAATTTTTTGCTCAATAATGGTGTTTACATGAGCAGTGGACTGCAAAGTTGTTAGTCCACAGCAGGGGTTGGCAACGTTTTGGGGCAGAGTGCCAAAAACACCCGCAACCTTGACTTTTAAGATGTTGGCATGCCAGGGGTGGGTGGCAGGGGAACTGTGAGGGGCTTGATCCTTGTTTTTGCAGCACAGCCCTGGCCCCTTCCCTGGGGTGCACATGCCAAGCAAAATGCACATTTTTTTGCTTAGATTCTCCAATGACCCTGTCTATCTTTGCAGGAGGACTGTGTTGTTGTCATACATTATAATGTAAATCAGTTTTTAATTCATCCTCCTTGAAACTTTAAGTAATACAACACCCTTCCTTCTGCAAACAATAAATAGAAAAAGTTAAAATCTGCCTTTAGGATGTTTATATCCTTGTATCTTCAAGTGAGAGTTGTGAAGGCAGAGCAGAGGGCAGATCATTCTCCCTAATCTCTGACATAGATTGTGATTTGGACTAAATGAATGTGCAGAAAAGGACAGAATACCAACTCTTCATAAATTCCCATGAAGACCATCTGACCTTTGAATCTAGATGTAGTCACCCAAGACCCCCAATCAGAAGTGAGATGAGCAGGGTGTACTGAATCTCTCCCACATGCCCTTTGTTTGTTAACCAACAAAGACTTCTAATGCCTTTGACTCGTCCCAATGCCGTCACTTACAAACATGCTAAAACCATTGTATAAGACTGTCTTCCCACCGTACAAGACTGTACCAATGCTGTTATCATGTGGCAAGTCTTACTTCTTTTCCTAGCATAGCATGGTACTGGAATTTCTTAACCCACTATATCCCAGCTAATGCAGGTTGCAGAACTAACTGCCTGTCTTAGATTGCGTTGACATATATCAACTATGTGCCCATGTAGCTACCATGTGCAGGGTCCTACATTCCCTAACAACTCTACAAAGCCATGTAAATACACATAATTTTAAACTTGTTTAAATGAAGTTTTACCAACTGGTTAGGACTTAGTAAAATGGATGAAAAGAGGTAGAGTTAGGGCTTCTTCTAAGAAAGCACCATCCAAAACATCAGTGACAGGTTCAAGGGGAGCTATACTAAGCAAAACATAAGTCCTTACCTGTAGCAACAAGAAGAATGGATGGGACTGGGGCAGAGGCCACTCACAAGGCAGTACAGCTCACTAGGCCTGTGCGAATAGAGAAGATTTGGAGCCGATTCGGAGATTCGGCCCTAGGGTATAATGGGGAATCAATGAAATTGATTGCTGATTGATTGAGTTGTTGTTATTTGGTTGATTCAGATGAAACTTACAGGGATGGTAGCCTCTGCTGAGAGTATGACATGTGCTAACTTTCAAGGTGATAAGTGCAGGGGTAGAGATACCATCCCTGCAGATTTCACCCTACTGTGGCTTAACACACACACGTGACATGAGTTTTGCTTTTAGGACCCCTGCACCTATCACCTTGAAACTTTACATGTGTCATGCTCTCAGGAGAGGCTACCATCCCTGCAAGTTTCATTTAAATCCAACAAAACACAACAAAGTTACAGATATTTCATTGATTCCCCATTATACCCTATGGCCGAATTGCCAAATCTTTTCTGAATAGATTTGGAAGCTCCAAACAGATTTGGAAAACCTAAAGCTTCCAGTGATTCAATTTGGATTCATAGATTTGACCTCCAAATCATCTGAATCATCTCCAAATCCAAATCGTGATCCGAAGCTTTGCACAGCCCTACAGCTCACACATCACTGCCCACTCAGAACCGTGCCCAAGGGCTCAGCCTGGCCATATGGGAAGTGGGCAGGAGGCAGGCAGAGAGCTTACCTGGCTACAAATTACCTGTAGTGGTGATTCGTTTTAGCTGAGTTGGGGGCTGCTTGTTCTTTTTTTTCTGAAGTGATTCACATGCTTCGAATTGTAAGGACATGTTGTCATGTGATAACATACTTGTCTTTATTTATTTTTTTATTTTGAAAACAGAGAGGGAGAGAGAGCGAGAGGGAGGAAGGAAGGGGGAAAGATAAGAAATACTGATTTCAGGGCCCCGAAAACATTCAGAAGACACTGCAGAAGGTATTCAGAATAAAGTTATATATTTTCCCTTATGACTGATCTCTCTCAACACCCACACCCCAGGCTGCCCTGAGCAATGCACGGGCCAAAGCAATGCCAGGTGTAGGCGCTTAACTCTTCTCACTTATGTGGAAGGAACTTTGGCACCTAACTTGGGTTTAATGCTTCCAGTTCTGGCACCAGGCCCTTACACCCCTTTGTGGATCTGAGCTTTTGAGCCCTATTTTCAGACTTTCTAAACAGTTCTTACTCACTTCTGAGTGTCCCACATCTCTGTAATCCAGTACTACACTACTGAGACACTCACTACTAGTGACTGTGAGCCTGTGACTTCCAAAAGACACGGGGGCATTAATACAGGTCACCTACTTCCTAGTCTTAGGGGTTTCCCAATAGACCACATGCTGCTTCATCAGACATGGGCTGATAAATTTCAAATAAAAGACTTTACTCCAAAAAAATCTCATAAAAAAAAGTTCTCTTTAATTTTGCCAAGACAGTTCGTCTCTAAAGATAAGCGTAAACTGAAGGCAAAAAAATATATTAACAGAAAGAAATAGAATTTCACTCCCTTAAAAGCGAGAACCTACTTGAGGTAATGAACACCGACATCAGGAGGCCACTTACAGCCTATCTTGTTACCAAAAAAATAAAATTAAAAGACAGAGCATTGAGCACTGCAAAGTAATTTCTCATTGGGGGAAGAACACACACACACATAGATGCATGCATGACTTTAAGCCAACAGAAGAAAAATTACTTTTTCTCTTCTCAGGGGACAAGAAGTTTGAGAAGAAAACACTGCGGTGATTGGAATAGGTTCAGCATTGGTGACCTGTTTCCATTCTCTTTTCCAATAACCATCGAGTTCAAACGTGGCGAACACAATTTCAAACAACGAATGTAAAATAAAGCCTGATACAGTATAGCAGCATATTCCCTCTGTCTAAGACTGATGGTAACAAATTATAAATCAACATAACCCCACTCTCGCCTCTGAATTATTGAGCAGGAAACTAAAACCTTGGAGAGGTTTAAACAATCTATCAGTTGCTAAGCTTTCGTTAGAAAATTAGCTCGTGATATGTAATGATCTTTCCTATACATTTTAATTCCTTTTAACTGTTTAAATAGAATTTGAGTAATAGCTTCTTAATGTTCACCACAGAAGGTAACTAAATCTTTAATGGACTCCCGCCGCAACCAGTTTAACTTTGTAATTTAATTGAGGTCTGTTGTGCAAAAAGGGGAAGGCTCTCCTTCCCTTTCTTTGCTATTTAGAGTTCCTGATTGTTTAATATGTTTGTTTGGTTTACAAAAAAAACCTTTACAGGGTTTTTTTTTCCTCCCTCTCTTGAACACACAGATGATTATGTCTTGAAAGTGATTTTTTTTTAAATTGAAGAATGTCATTATTCCTTCTTTTTATAGCAGAAGTTGTGTTTAAATTCTATATACCTGGCATTGTGAGCCAGCTTCATACATACATACTAGAAGAGAGATGTATGAGATGAAGCATGTATAGAGTCTATGGAAAATTGACAGCTGGGGGCTAATTTCAGTGGGAGAATCATTAGATCCTGGTGCCAAGCTTAGAACTCCACAGATGCAGCTTAGTTTTCATTCAAAAAGGGAAAAAAAAAAAAAGTTAAGGGAAAAAAATCTCTTTTCTACCAGTAATGGCCCAAAACCACCTAAACGGAAGCTTTGTACATAAATATAAAGTTAAGGTCTGGAACAGCCTGCCACTGGAGGTGGTTCAAGTGCCTACATTGAACACCTTCAAGAGTAAACTGGATGCTTATCTTGCTGGGATCCTATGACCCCAGCTGACTTTCTGCCCTTTGGGCAGGGGGCTGGACTCAATGATCTTCTGAGGTCCCTTCCAGCCCTGATGTCTATGAAATCTATAATGATATATGCCTTGATATAATTTCCCACATGGATTTCTTTATATGGAGGTAGATTTTGGAAGCTGTTTTATCCATGAATGGCACTTCCATGTGCAAATAATCCCTGCTGACTGGAGAGAGTCTACTCAAGTGAATAAGTGGAGTTCACGATGAGTATGGTTTTAGTGATCCAATCCTTGTTTGGAGCTGCTGAGGCTCAAACAATAGCTGCATTTCAGCTCCAACGTGGCTCTCATGTTTGTGTGCATGTGTGGAATATGTAAAATCTTTACATGACAGTTGTTCTCTCAGACCAATACAAAACATGAGCTATTATTATTGGATGGGATTTTCTAATAGAGTGGTGAGATTTTCAGCTGCCTTAGAACATTTCCGCCAATATAACTGGTGTGGTGGGAAACCTAACGAAGTAGAGTTTGGTCAGTTTGCAAATGGGTTTATATATCACAATTGCCTATGACAGATTGTTCTGAAAGCTCATTGTCAGGTTGTTGCATGCAGAAGTGGAATCTAGCAAAGGGGGGGAAAAAGAGGCAGATACCAAACTACGGGGTGTGGGCACTTTTTTCCTGTGCCTTTTGAATGCGGGAAAATGTTACATACAACTAAAGAGATCTCCCTGGTCACAAGTATCTGTGACCGAACCATTTTTTCAATTAATGATCTCCTAGGTTGTAGCACAGCAATGCATGTGTAGATGCTGACAAGGCTGGCTGGGTCATGGGGGTACTTCAGTGCAGGGGCTGCCTGACGGCTAGCCCCACACTGGAACATCCTCGTACCCCAGCCAGCACCTTTGCATGTTGTTCCATGTTGGAGCAGCCCCATGGTGGCAGGCTGAGCTCCCAGGTCCCCTACCAGCTGGGGCTGCTTTGACCCAGCTCACCATGCTGTGGTCCCAGGTGCACATGAAAATGTGGCACCCTGGAACTATAAAATTATGAGCGATATGCACTGGAGTTTGTTGCTCCATGCTAATAGCAATTGTAGATGCACCCAATGGCATGGGATTTCATCCCATTTCTAATACTCCACTCCTTTATTTCTTCCTGAATGTAATACAGTTTTTCCTCTGTGTTGACACTATCTCCCAGCTTTGCATGACCAACATATTTCAGCATCATTATACTGAATGAAAATAATAGATAAGATCAGTCCCAAGACTGATTCCTTTCAGGAATTTCACTGTTAATTCCTCTCCAGCTTGATCATTCTCCTTTCAGCCAGTTCATTATCCACTTTACAATTTAGAGTCTAGTCCAGGTTCGAACTTGCAGTCCTCCTTCCAAGCCAACAGCTATCA
>NW_005842038.1:587186-594916 GCF_000455745.1 Alligator sinensis | reverse complement strand
TTCCCTTGAATGTGTTTGTCTCCCTTTCTTGGAATTACTTCCAAAAAATAACGGCACCTTTGACATAAATCAATTCTTACATTTAAATACTTGAAGCTTTCAATCCAGTTGACTTCACTAACTAGTTCTCACAATTCCTCAAAGTTTGCCTGGTTAGGTTTTCTAACATAAATAAATCTATATATAGACAGGCCCTAAGGATTTGTCTAGCCAAGGCATAAGTGATGTCCCATTGAGAATACAACTATCTTTAATAGTTACCTTTTAAAGGCTTAATGACCCATCTTAGAGACCACATTTAACAGATCAGGCAGCCTGTTAAATAAAGTGGTTTCTGATGGGCCATACACTTTATTCATTGGCAAAGTTCATCTTGTTGAGGGACATTTTTCTAAAGCTGAAATTCATGTTCCCAACTCCGTGGTTATAATGCGAGATGTCTGGATATTGAGTTATCAGCTCTTATTTCCAATAATCCAGAATGCCTTTGTCAGTCTCCTTAGCATCAAGGGTACATTAGACCCATTTTCTGTCCTCTACAATGGTTCCCAATGAAAGATGAAGGTCAAGTTTAAAATCTCAGTCTTTGTCTTCAGGTGTTCAATGGACCAGACCTAGGATAACTGAATTGTCAGCTACAGCATCAGGATAGGGAGAGTCATCAAAAACGCTGTGTCTTGGGCACAATGGGACTTTCTAGCACATGGCTAATGATCCTCTTTGCAGTAGATCCAACTTTGTCAGGGTGCAGTCCAAGACGGTAGAATAAGCTCCTACAGGGTCTAGAGCAAATCTTACCACCTTCCATTCCAAGCACAAGGTGCATTTTCTTTAAACTGTCATCTAAATGACAAATAGGTAGGAGCATGTTCTTTAGAACACAAAAGTAAATTGAAAGAAGAATTAAAAATTAAAACATAGCAGTCCACCCATGCAATGTTCCTCCAGTGGAGAGAGTGAATACAGTGAACTGCGTGCGAATTAACCTTTTCACATAGTATGCTGTCAGAAAGCATTCAAATACTATAGCACGTAAGGTGTTAAAGGAACCTAGGTGCAAGAAAACAAAACTAAATGCTACTTTTTAGTATACATAGTCCAGTCAATAGAAATAAAGTTAGGTCCTTATGAACACTGATTATGACTGTATTATCTAGGGCTGTGCAAAACTTTGGTCCCTGATTCGATTCGGCGGAGATTCAGCTCGTTTCGATCAGCTTGAATCTGAATTGAATCAGAGGACCCTTTAATCTCTCCAAATTGAACTGGAGGCCTCCAAATTGATTCGGAGAGATTTGGAAAGATTCGGACATAGGCACAGCTTTAAATGTTTTTTCTACATACCTCTAGGTAGCAGGTGGCTCGTGAATGCTGTGATGCTGGGGCGCATGCAGTGACCCACAGGAGTGAGGTGGGGGAGGAGGGGGACGGTCCCCAGTGCACTTGGCAGAAGACCTGGAAGTGGACCTAATTATTGGGATGTTCAATTTCGTGAAGAGCACTTGAATCACATTATGAATATAAATCAAGGTGTCCACATTCTCTATATTATTCTTATTTATTTAATGATCCACACCACTTTTTTCTTTTTTATCAAGTCAGTCCTGAGGTTGTACCAACTGTTAGGGCACCTTTGATGTAGCAATAACTTTCCTCCATTCTTCCCGGTCTTTTGCAATCTTTGTACAATCAGTCAGTTTTAATCCTGTCTAGTCTTTGATGTTGGTGGTCTGGCTTCTCCTAGGTCTTTCTCCTCTTTTTTGTCCATCCGCAGCACCCAGCAGGATGGTGTTAGTAAGGGTGCCGGGCCTTCTTGTTTCATGTCCAAACCACTGCATCTGTCTTCTTATGATGATTTTGAGTAAGGGTTCATATTTGCCGACTTTTGTCCAATTTTATTTTTCACAGATTCATTTGTTCTGTCTGTCATGTAGGGTATGCATAGAAGTTTTCTATACATTTCTTATTTACAGTAAATCCAAAAATATATTAGGTTTGGGGGTCAGTACAAAGCAATATATGTATATTTTTCCCCTGGAATAGCTTCCAAACAAACAAAAATAAAAGGATATATTTGCACAGCCACAGTCTTAGGGCTTTCAGAGAAAATAAATAAAAAAATAAAAAAATTATATTGCAATGAAGGCAAGTCTGTACTGGTAAAAATTCTCTCTAAGATTAATGGACTTTAGCTAGAAGTCCATGCAAATCTCAAATAGTAATTGGTTTTCAGGTTTTGATGCAAAACTTCTTCCTCCATCATTTACCTAACTCACTGGGGCTTGAAAAGCCTTAATTATATTGTAAAAAGCTCAAGATTAGAAAAATGAAACAGTCCATGCAACCGAGCATTACTATTGTTGCTGTTATCCATACCTATGATTTTTTTATATCTACTCTTATTCCCTGTATTGTGTTTTTTTGTTTGTAGAAAACCATTAAGAAACTATTAATGGGTAGCTTTTTATAACAATCCTCCTTAAGCATAGATACAGCTGGTAGGAAATCTTCCACAAAGGAATTACACTTTCCCTTGTTATAATTTTGATTTTATTTAAAAAGCGGTTTGTAGGTACCATTCATAGCCTCCCTAATTCATTTCTGTCTATTATGGATGTCCTTGATTAAACATCCATCATGATATTTTATGTCTTCCTAACATTTCCTCATTTATATAATCTAAAGGAGAAGGAAAAAAAATGCTGAGGAACAGAATGCCATTCTCTACCTGTAGCCTTTGACAGATGAACTGATACAGATTCTTTTTGCAGTAGCATTTCAAATCTACATAAAGAGAACACAGCTTTTGAAATAGGTCTGAATCTTTACCTAGTTGTAAGCCGTGTAATCCCAATGACTTCAATGGGCATGTCCAGATGCCTGTGCACGTGCCTCTTGCAGCTCAAACCCCTTTGAGATGCTGCGAAAGTCACGTGTGAAAAAAATAAAACGTTCTCTGTGCTTCAGATATGCAGTGCAGGGGCAAAATTAGATCCCTGGATATCCATGGCTCAAACAATACCCTGGGGGGGAAAAAAAAGACAGGGCCTAGTCCTGGGCTGCACCCTGAGGCAACTGGAGGTTCAGTCCTCCAGAGAAACACTTTGGTAGCCAACCAGAGCATCTCTATTGCTGGCCCTTACCCCAGGCTTGAAGCACGCTGCCTGGCCATGTGGAACAGGAAGTGGTGCAAGCTGCAGGGACCTGGACCCAGCTTGCCAGGCAAGTAGGGGGTTGTGGGACTGGATGAAGGGGAGGGGACCATGGGGGAGGCCCTGCCTGGCCCCAGCCCCCATTCATTCCCTTGAGCTCCCTTCATTGCCCCCAGCCCCCATTTGTTTCTCCCACACCCATTTGTTCCCTACCCCCCATTCATTCCCCACCCCAATCTGTTCCCCTACCTCTGTTCATTCCACCATCCCTATTCATTCCTCCAGCCCCCTGTTCATTCCTCCAGGGAATAGAGATGAGCAGGGAACAAGCAGGAGGCTGGAGACATCCAGGGAACATCTCCAGCTCACCTCCAGGGGATTGTCTTCAGCCTCCTGCTCATTCCCCTGCTCATCTCCAGCCTCCCAAGGCTGGAGACAAGCAGGGCAATGAGCAGGGGGCTGGGGAAAAACCCCTGGAGATGAGCTGGAGACTTTCCCTGCTGTCTCCAGCCTCCTTCTCATTCTCCTGCTTGTTTCTAGTCCCTGTTGGCTGGAGATGAACAGGGGAATGATCAGGGGACTGGACACCAGCAGGAGGGTTGGCGGGGAGCTGTAGCCCCTGGTGGGGCTGGGACCCTGCAGGTAGGGTAGTCTATGTACTCTGTGTTTGGGGGGGGAGGGGGGCTCTGCCCCGTTGGGAGGGTAGGGAACCCATCCCTCTTAAGCAGCCCCCACACCCACAGTCCCCCCAAAACTACCCACACACTGAGCCACATCCCCGCACATCCCACCACACCCACCCATGCACCCACCCACAAAATGCAAAAATAAAGCATGTTTTATCCCTTTGTGGCTTATTCAAAACACACACGTGAATCAAATGTAGGCACGGCATACCTTGATGACCCCTTTCCCCCACTCTGAGGCAGGATTGAAGAGAAATAAAATGGTAGCATTTCTTCCAGTCCATTGGGTAACCTTTGGGTAACCATTTTCCCAGTGATTATTTGAGGCTAGGATCATCCACACCAGAGCCCCCCTGTTCTTCCCAACCAGTTTCACCCTGTAGTTCACTTCACTTCACTTCACTTCACTTTACAGCTAGGCAAGCCCAGATTGCCTGGTCTTCTTATGTCAATGATCTTAGACAGTTGTTAAGGTTAAGGAGTTTTTCCACATAATATGAGGTGAGAAGTAAAACTCCTGGGGTTCTTACATTCCCTATAAGAATAAGTCCTCCTTATAGCCAAATGGCTCCCTAGCTGTGGACTCCCACATTTATCAGTTGTTCTCTGAGAATTTGAAGGCAGGAAATGATTGTTTGACCAAGGTAGATTCATTTCTCCCTCAACATGAGCAAGAAATGAGATCCATGTCATGGAATTTCCTTCCTGCCTGGAACTATTTGGGGTGGAACCAAGATCCAGAGTCCAGTTGGGTTTTTTTGCTTTTTAATACAGTTTTCATTGATAAAGGGGATTGATCCTACTATGCCTATATCTGAAGCATGACAAGGTAATCTGTTTTTTTTATCCCCAAAAATCAGTCCTCCACCATGAAATTAGCTTTAAAACCATAAGGTTTAAAACAAAGTTAGATTCTTTTTATTTCTCTTGTGGTGTACAAGCATTTGCCTCACATTTGGATCATATTTTTCAAGCGCTCTCTCTCTCTCTCTCTCTCTCTTTGTTTTGCATTTGTGAAGAAGATGAGTATTTTCTTTGAATAAGTGAACACTGAAAATCTTATAAAATCATTTAACTCCAGAACATTCAAATATTGCAAGGCTTTTGATTGCATGATATATAATAATTTAAGCATATATTTAGCTGTGTAATATCAGTCTCCAAAAGATAAACAAAGAGTGCATGGATTATTATACCACCATCTAGTCCATAAATTGCATATCCACCACTATAGAACCACAGCATATATCATTATCCCGGCTGAAGTGATGATGCCTGAGGGTGATTGTTCCTTTCAAAAACCCTGTATATTAATTTAGTATTGACCATTATAACTGGATAAACTCATTATCTCTTTATGTGACCAGTTTTATTTGAATCCTGTTAAGTTTTTGGCTTTAATGAAATCTTATTGAAATGAATCCCACCGGCTAATGAAGCATTGATGGCTTTTATTTTGCCACCATTTCATTTACAGAATGCTTCCCTGTCCTCATATTATGCCAAAAATTAAATATTTAACTAAGCATTCATTTAGGACTACCTATAAGCACCAGACCTACACTTTTTCCATATGCAGTGCCTGAAGAGTTTACACCATACATTTTATGGTTCATCACCATATTCGAAATCATCTTGAAAGAGAAAAGCCACAAGTTTAAATAATAAGAAAAGTATGTCTCTCTACACATTACGAACATGCAATAGTAATTCCACATTTAACATATCACTGTGCTGAAACTGCTCTAGTCCAAATCATTTTGGGTTCAGTCAGTCATCCTTATATTATTGGTCACAGGATAATTAGAATACAACCAATCTTAGTATTATAATTATTTGTCGCTTAATTCTCACACTGACCTGATATTGCTCACCACTATGGCTCATTACACTTGTTTTATTAATTCAGTGCACCAAAAATTATGTTAACATTCATTGCTAGCTACAACATAATCTTCCGCTTCACCCACACACAAAATAGCTTCCATTAAAAGCTAAAAAAAAAAAAGGCTTGCAATAAAACTTAAATGCTTGGTTACTCTCAACCTTCCAAGAATCACAACAATGTATGTAATTCCCCAGGTGTTTTTCAATAGGTCCTCCTGACCAGGTGTGGGTGGACGACTGCATTGCTTTGTGATTCTGCAACCTTTTAAGATGCTGTGTTGCATGGCAGCAGAAGTTAGGCTGAGTTCATAAAACCAATGATCCTGATGTATTAATGGTTTATCTTCTCAATACTTTGGTGTAATGGCTATCAAGATTATATTAATTGTTGTTATTAAAATCTATTTTTATATCACTAATTTCATTAAAATGCATTACTCTGCTTTCAATACAATGATTTAATCTTCCTTTCTATAAAATAATTGTCTCACTTTCTGTGCAATCTATGCATTTTAATGATGCTGCTATACAACAGTTTCCACAGTAGGCACAAACTAAAATAAAGGCACAAACTTAGAAACTTGCAATTAGGAATTAAAGGGAAAGGCTAAACACTCTACATAACAGTCTTCTACTTTTTAAAGTTCATCATGAATCAGAACTCGTGGTAGAGGTGATATATTTGTATTAGACCAACAAGATTTTTCAAAATAATAATAATAATAATAATAAAAGATATCATCTCTACCATGAATTCTGATTCCTTTTGCCTCTAGGCCAATATGGCTACAACCTGGATACCTAAAGTTCATCACTTCATTCAAATATAAAGAGTATTTATTCATTATGGGCAGTATTTTTTCTAGTGCAAAGGGTGGCATACGGTATATAAACCCCCCAAATATGGATTTTGTAGTATTTTATTGGCCCTCTACACTGGTGAGGTAAGGTACTTCACTATGGGTCTAGAAACATCAGTTTTATATTTACATTGATGGTCATCCCCAATTGACACAAATGTAAATGGTACTGACTCATTGGAGCTGAGGAATCAATTGGGAACAGATGCGATGTCAATCCCAACACTGTATTATGTGCCACTGGGTACAGAAATTGGGATGTCTGAATTATGCTAACATGATAGTCCACCGAGCATCGGGGCAGACCTTTGACTCCCTTAGAAATGATGGCAAAAAAATCACTCCTTGAGATGAAAGAAAGAGATTTGTAAGGTTAAGATTCATGAGTGTGGATTTTCCACTGAAACAAATTTACATTTACAGATGGTCACATGCTTATAATAAATATGGATGTTGTCTGATCATTTGGAAACTGGACTGTATTAGGTTCTGCACAAACTCATAACCAAAATCCAATGCCTACCCTGTGGCACTTACACTGTAGGTTTGGGGTCAGCAACCTTTTAGGAGCACCAGGTCAAATTAATGCAGCTTAGACAGAAGGCAGGCCACTGCTGCCAAATTGCCATCAATATGCTGCCATTGAATTTGCCACCCAGATGCCTTATACCCCATCACCAAATAAATGGGGTTGGGAGGCTGTCCTGTGTGTGAGCCAGGCAAAAGAATGACAATGGGTAAGGATGAAAGATAATATGCGTAGGGGAGAATTGTTGAATTTTATGAAGGTATTGTGGGATGGAAAGCAGGGTTGGGCTGCTCAGCGGGTGACACTTCCTGGAAGTGCAGGAGAGTGGCCAGTGGGGTGAAGTGGGATGAATTGTTTTCCAGTGGGGGAGGGAAGGAGTTTTGTTTATTCTTATTTTAATATTTTATCCTATTTCTATTGTAAACTGATCTGGGCCTTTTTGGGGAAGCAACATATCACTCTAATAACTAATTAAGTTAATTGCTGCCTATACTCAGGCTTTGTGGGCTTGGCAGGGCACATTCAGTTCATGTGCCATAGGTTGCTGTCCTTTGTTCTGGGTTAATTTGATAAGTTTATATCTTTTGTTATCTATCCATATTGAAACAATGTAGGG
>NW_005842038.1:572836-587155 GCF_000455745.1 Alligator sinensis | reverse complement strand
AAAGTAAGGGCAACAGCGAAGAAAGGTTATAAGGATCATGAAACAAAAAGAGTGACATTCCCCTCCCCCCACCCCCACGCACTACTGCCAGTGGTACAACAAACTCAGACTGACCTTATGAGTCTTATAATCATAGAATCATAAATGGTTAGAGTTGGAAGGGACCTCCAGAGGTCACATCTAGTCCAACCCCCTGCTCAGAGCAGGACCAGCCCCAACTACATCATCCCATCCAAAGTTTTGTCTAGCCAGGTCTTGAAAACCTCCAAGGATGGAGCTTCCACCACCTCTCTGGATAACCTGTTCCAGTGTTTTACTACCTTCCTAGTAAAAAAAATTCTTCCTAATGTCTAACCTAAACTTCCCTTGCTACAACTTGAGACAGTTGCTTTTTGTTCTGTCATCTGCCACCACTGAGAACAGCCCAGCTCCATCCTCTTTCGAACCCCTCTTCAGGTAGTTGAATCTGCTATTAAATACCCTCTCAGCCTCTTCTTCTCTAAACGAAATAAGTCCAGTTCCATCAGGCTTTCCTCATAAGTCCTGTCCCCCCTCCCCTGAACCATTTTCATTGTCCTCTGCTGGACCCTCTCCAATTTGTCCACATCCTTTCTGTAGTGGGGGGACCAAAACTGAACACAGTACTCCAGATGTCTTGATTCTCCTTTACTGACTAGTTCAAATTCTATGTCCATGGGAAGAGCTTCGCCTGTCTTACATATTTTTAAACCTTACTAAAATCTTTGTTTCATCTTAAAATGTAGAAATCACTCCTGTGCCAAGGGCCAATACAAAGTCCATTGCTATTTTACTGTCACTCAAGTCCTATAAATCCATTTGCTTTGATGGAACAAGGATTCAGCTATGCCACGGTAGCCAGAGAATCAAGTTATCCATTTCCAGAGTGTTCAGTTACACAGTTGGTTGCTTTTTGGTCCCTCTGATTGTTTTCATTTTTTCCTTCAAATCTATTTTGCTGGCGAGAGGTATGAATGACAAAGCACCACAAGAAACCTCCTCTTGAATTATACCTAGCCATGTGTTGAAGCAGAGGTAGTTCATATTTTTTGAGAGCGAAAAGCTGTCCTTAAAATGGTTCCAGCTTAATTTTGGCACTTCAGGATCCTCAAATAAGCTCTGGATAAGCAAACAAAATCTGGGTTGTTTATCCAAACTGAACCTAATTCCAACCTTTCAAAGATCACTTGTCACTAAACATTATGCTTCAAAGGGAATATTATTCAGGACTCTCTCTGGCATGTTGGTGAACGCAACACAAACCTTTGATTGCAGAAGAGTTATCCCTTGATTTTTCCCTGCTTATATGCCAAATAAATGGGAGGATATTTCTATAATTCATTTATATTTGGGTTTAAATGTTTTCCCCGCATCACAATAAACATTTTAATTCTTCTCTGCTACAGTAAACAAATGTTTTATGCTTTTCTGTATTAGCCTTTGGGTTCCCATTCATCCCTCACTACCTTAGACAAATGGGGTCACATAGATCCTTTGCCTTCCATTTGATTAGCCTTAACTATTTATTTTTTGCCATTCAAGTTTATGACTGTGAAGTAAAAGACAGACGTAATGGGCCAGTAGTCCAGGATGGGAAATCATCCAGCCAGTGAAGCATTGAGGACATCAAATTAGTGGCACTGCTGATCAGCTTTTTCCTCAACTTGACATCTGTTTGCAGATAATCACAGCCAAAAATGTTCGGAAAGGCAATGTCAGCCTTAGGGTTTGGAATGTGCCTCTTCGAATGCATCAGTGATCCTCTCCACCCCGTACTACTTACAAAATGACAAGACAGATGTTGTCATGCTCCAAGGATGTAGTGTTATCTAGTGGTTGAAACTGATGATTAAAAGCCAGGGCTCCTGTGTTCGGTTTCTGACACTATCATTGAGTCGCTTTGATAGAAAATGTGGATGCCTATTAAATGTAAGAACTGATGCAATGTGATTACCAGTTAGAGCTGCCATCTACCAAAAAAACCCAACAAAAACAGCCATCTAGGAACCTTCATTAGAAATACCTACAATCCTTTGATATTTCCTTCTTCTTTCCTTTTCAGTAATTATTCTCAAGAATGAGTCTGCTGGAAAGACTGAAAAATATTTATAGATTTCAAGGACAGGAAGGGCCATTTGTATTTTAGGATCACAAGAAGGTAAGGATGGAAAGGTCATCTAGTCCAGCCTTCTGGCTCAAGACAGGATCATTCCTGACTAAACCATCCCAAACAAGTGTCTGTTTAAACAGTTTTTAAAAAGGTCATGGATCCTACTCATACCTATATTCTTTTTTGCGATCTCCTGAAAAACATAGGCTGAAGTCCTGAATCCAACAATTTCTGGGTTCAGAAGTCAAAACTTCTGTTTTAAAATACATGTCTTAAAAAAAAATAAAAAACTGAACATCTCTTAATTAAACACTCTAACAGCCCAACACATCACTAGATTCATTATTTTAAGAATTAATTATTCATTCTGTTCATATAGAAAACTAGTTTTGAATCTGTGTATGTGCAGATGTACATAGGCCAAATTATTCCAGGAGTTAGGTTCATCCTAACAGAAGAGGAAAGTTATTGTGATCAAAATGGGGAGGGTGACCCCTCGGCCAAAATGGCTGACCTTCTTGACAGGCCTTTAAACTGAGACCCCTGAGAGATGGGCGGTCTACTAACAGTTCTGGCCCAGGTCATGTCAGCTGCACTAACAATAACTTGGGCATCCCAAGGGAGACAGCCCAATGAAAGGTCCCACTAAAGCCCTCAGGTAAGAATTGGGCTTCTCATGGCAGACTTAACTGCCTGAATACAAATGCCAGGAGCTGGGGAAATAAGCATGAGGAACTGGCCTTTCACCTATGTGAAAATGATTAAGACCTGGTCGGAATTACGGAGACCTGGTGGGACTCCACCTATGATTGGTTGGTGGCAGTAGAGGGCTACAACTTGTATAGGAGAGATTGTGTGGGGAAAAGGGGTAGAGGTGTAGCTCTCTACATCAAGGATCATCTCACCTCCTTGCAGATTGACTTTCCAAACCAGGAAGTGTGTCTTGAGACCCTCTGGGTCAACATACAAGGAGTACATGGGGAGGGTGACTTACTCATAGGAATCTACTATAGACCTCCCCACCAAGAGGAAGAACTAGATCAGGAATTCAATAGAGAGCTGGTCAAAGCTGCATGCTCCCAATCCATGATTGTAATGGGAGGCTTCAACTTCCCTGACATCTCTTGGGAAGAGAATCTGACAGTTTGTGTAGCTTCCTCATGTGCATTAAAGACCTTTACCTAACCCAGGAGGTCTATGGGCCATCTAGGGGAGAGGCATTTCTTGATCTGGTTCTGGCCAATGGGGAGGACCTAGTGAGTGATCTGCAGATTGAGGGGAAGCTTGGTGACAGTGACCATGAATTGGTCACCTTCTTAGTTCACTGAAGAACAGGCAACCCCCTCAGTAAAGCAGAAGTCCTTAACTTTGGGAAGTGTGACTTTTGCAAACTGAGAAAACTGGTCAGTCAGGCAATTAGAGGCCATACACCCCCAGAAAAGGGACTACACGAGGAATGGTCATTTTTTTAAAAACCTAATCCTTGAAGCACAGGGAAAGGCCATACCATCTCACAAGAAATGCAGTCAATGGGAAAGGAAGCTCCCATGGCTGAATAAGGAACTCTTGGACTTTATTAAGCTCAAAAGAGTAGCCTACACCAGCTGGCTTAAAAACCTAATCCTTGAAGCACAGGGAAAAGCCATACCATCTCACAAGAAATGCGGTCAATGGGAAAGGAAGCCCCCATGGCTGAATAAGGAACTCTTAGACCTTATTAATCTCAAAAGAGTAGCCTACACCAGCTGGAAAACAGGAAGCATTAGCAACTAGGATTACTACCCGTACCTGTAGAGCATGGCCAAGAAAAGCCAAGGAACAAACTGAACTTTGGCTAGCTAGGGGAATCAAGGACAACAAAAAGTCCTCCAGATATGTGGGAAGTCAGAAAAAGAAAAAGGTTAGCATTAGGTCCCTGAAAGATCCAATGGGGCAACTGACTTCCAATGCCCAAGAAAGGGCCAATCTCCTAAATGACTTTTTTGCATTCTTTTTTTCACCTTCCCAGGAGGATCATGCTGTCAGGAATGGCACAAACTAATCTGGGAGCGGGCAACAGGCCTAAAATCGATGTGGATCAGGTGAGGGAATACCTTCAGAAAATGGACATTTACAAGTCTGTGGGCCCAGATGGAGTGCACCTGAGAGTCTTGAAGCAGCTGGCAGACATCATTGCAGCTCTCTTGGAAGAGATATTTGAAAAATCATGGTGCTTCGGCAAGGGCCCAGATGACTGGAAAAGAGTCAATGTGGTCCCTATTTACAACAAAGGGAGGATGGATGACCCAGGGAATTATAGACCAATCTGTTTGAGGTCCATCCCTGGATAAATCCTTGAGAAAACTGTCAAGGGATCCATCAACACCAGGCTGACAGAAGGCAAGGTTTGGAATACCAGCCAACATGGCTTTGTGACTGGCAGGTCATGCCTAACCAACCTCATCTCCTTCTATGACCAGGTAACATGTGCCCTGGACAAGGGAGATGACATGGATGTCATATACCTGGACTTCAAGAAGGCCTTTGACTTAGTTCCCCATGATGTCCTAATGGTTAAGCTGGGGAACTGTGGCCTTGATCATCATATGGTCCGATGGCTAGGCAACTGGCTATGGGGTCAGACCCAAAGAGTACTAGTTGAAGGGAGCAAATCAACATGGCACAGGGTGACCAGTGGAGTCCCTCAGGGCTCGGTACTTGGGCCAGTACTCTTTAACATCTTCATCAATGATCTGGATTCAGGAGTCAGATGTGAACTGGCCAAGTTTGAGGATGATACCAAATTATGGGGGAGAACGGTCACACCACAGGACTGGCTGGGGATACAGGCCGACTTGGACACACTCTCAAAGTGGGCCAACCAAAACCTGATGGCCTTCAATACAGAGAAGTGTAAGGTGCTGCACCTCAGTAGGAAGAACCCCCAGCATACTTACAGGCTCAGCAGTGCTATGCTTGCTAGCACCATGTCTGAAAGGGACTTGAGGGTCTTGATCGACCACAAGATGAATATGAGCCACCAATGTGATGCTGTGGCTGGCAAAGCAAACCAAACTCTGGTGTGCATCCACCGATGCACTCAAGCAAAACCAGGGAAGTCATCCTCCCACTTTCCGGTCCTGGTGAGACAGCAGCTGGAGTACTGCCTCCAGTACTGGACCCTCCATTTCAGAAAGGATGTGGAGAAGCTTGAGAGAATCCGGAGGAAAGCCACTTGTATGATCCAAGGCCTGGAGGGCAGTCTGTACAAGGAGAGGGTAAGGGACTTGGAACTCTTCAGTATGGAGAAGAGAAGGCTCAGGGGGGACTTGGTGGCAGCCTACAATTACATAAGAGGGGGACATCAGGACCTGGGAGAATGGCTGGTCACCAGAGCTAGGGGGACATCAGGACCTGGGAGAATGGCTGGGCACCAGAGCCCCCCAAGGGAATAACAAGGTCTAATAACCCATAAACTCCAGGAAGGCTGATTTAGATTGAATATAAGAAAAACTTTCTTTATGGTGCATGTGTCCAGGGTCTGGAACAAGCTCCCCCCAGAGCACCTACTCTACAAGCACCTACTCTGGACTTCTTCAAGAAACAGGTGGATATATTTGTTGCTGGGGTCACTTGATCCCAGCTGACTTCCCGCCTGTGGCAAAGGGGGCTGGACCCAATGATCTGTTGAGGTCCCTTCTAGCCCGTAATGTCTATGACATCTATGAAAATTATCAGCCATTTGAATTAATTTTAAGAAGTAGTTCAACCCCTGAGTGTAGGAACTCACTGCATTTTGTCCTTTAATTTAGAATGGTTTGAATATAACACTTAAATTTCTCAAGTTCTCCAGCTCTTCTTGAGTTTATTCAGAATTGAAGTATTACAAAACTAGCCTCTTGCATTATATGTTATCATTTACTTTTCAGAGTAAAAATCAGGAAATCCAGAAGCACACAATGGTAGGAAGTTTTAATACACTGCCTGACCTTTTTCAAACCTCTAGAAAGCACTACAGAGGTTACCAAAGTGGATGAGGAAAAAGAAGGCTTGGGCTTCTGCTATCTTCATCATTTTACAAAAAAAGGGGCTGGGGGTAGGGGGACATATGTGTTTTCTAAAATTACCATTCTATTTTCAACCATCTTCCAGACAAATGAAACAATTTATTGAAGGAGTAGATGATTTAAGCCATTTTAAAAGACAATTGCATCAAGTAGTCACTTAGTAATTGCTTTCCAGTTAATTTCAGGTACCATAGGATTTCTTTTGTCTCTGTTAATTTTCTCCCTATATTAGCATACTTTCTGCAACAATATTAATTCCCAGGGAGTTTTATTAGGATTTCAATCCCAGGCAGCTCCTAAATGCTTCTTCCTGTTTTTGATCCCTGAAAGAGATGGCCATTGCTCATTCCAATTCCATATTGTTTTAATGCACTAGAGATTGTGATAAAAAAGCAGACACACTATTAGCAAAATTCTGGACCGTACTAATCACAAGAACTTGGAAGGTTTTTAGACCGCTTTAAAATTTGGCATGATATTAAGGCTCTAATTTAAATGAGGGAAGAAATAAAAGACCCCTATAAGAGATATTATGTAGTTCTCTATAAACATTTATTTTAATCGCATCCTTTTTCTCCTCTGAGCTGTTTTACCTGTGTTGTATAAAAACAATTATTTTCATCCTGAAGAAGTTCAGCATTACACACATCATGCTGTCAGGACAAAAATATAGTTTCTCTCCCTTCCCCCATATCATTGGCTTCCAAAATAAATAAAAATGTGTTTCCTTCCTTCCTTCCTTAAATCTACATTAAGTGCAAGTTGCTAGATTGACAGCCCTGGGGAAGAAAGTATATCGTCCACAGCAGTACAAATAAGCTGTATGTTTAAACTTCTCCAGACTGCTCAAACAATGTGCCTAAATTTGATGGAAAGCACTAGCTTTGAGAGAAGTTCAAGCATCTCTGCTCATTGAATCCTTTGTCCCTCTCCTGAGATGGTTAATTCAAGTCTGTGAGCCAAAAGCAATACTATGTTTATCCTTGTCCTCTTGAAATGACATTGCCTTATGCAAAGCCCACTAAGATAATTAAAGATTCCCAATGACTTCGGTAAACTTTACATGAGATCCTAAGGCCCCAGTTCAGCGAACCTCTTACCACACACTGCATTTGCTTAAACCCCATTAAGTTAATGGGATTCAAATATGTGCTGAAAATTAAGCATGTTTCTAAATGTTTTCCTAAATGGGGGTGATTGGATGAATCAGTCTGTAAGCACAACTTCATTCCATTTACACCTTTGAAGATCATTGGGATTTACAGCTGATTTAAAATGGCTAATTCTTGAATGGAGGGCAGGGTGCACGCCAGCTTCCTGCCAGAAGTCAAAATGATTACACTCATAAAGCTTATTTATCCATTCCATTATGGCTATACAAGGATTTAAAAGGGGGTGTGTGTGTGTGTGTGTGTGTGTATGCGTGCGCACATGTGCACGCTAGGCGAAGGGGGAGAAGTTGGTGGAGGGGAGGACCTGGGTCTGGTTGGCTGTTTTTAACACCCCAATTCACACCCATCCTCAGCTGATAGTATAGAGGATGGAGTAAACACATTTCCCTTTTTGTAAGGGTGATATTACATGTCACATTTAGACCATACTAAGAGCACATAAAATGCAGGCATTTGCATGTTAAAGCATGTTAATTCATACCAAGTACCCTCTGAGGGCATGACAATTTTGTGCCAGGCAAATTGTCCTGGGTGGGGTAGAGAAGGCTGGGGCCAGCACCTGTGCTGGGGCTCTGGTGGCCTCCCAGTGCAGCAGCGGTGGTGATCTGGCCACTTGAAGCCTGGCACAGCATGGCTCTGACTGGCCAGGCTCTGTTTCTGGAGGTGCACACTGCAGCCACATACACCACACGGACTTTTGCAGCCTTTTTTTTTTTTTTGACCCTGGGATCTCCTGTTGTCAAATTGTGGAACCACACTGCTGTGCAGTAAATAGGTGCACAGGCACTGCATGCAGTTTTGCAGTGCCACAAACTGCATGTGTGGGCTCGTTGGGATGTGCCCCGAGCATCTCAAATTAACACCATTTCAGGTGAGGCCATTCTGGGCCATACTACCTAGCTTGTGTTAGGGCAATTTCAGTCTGTTCCATGGAGATAAATCAAATAATCTACAGTCTTCCAGGATTGCTCCCCACCCCAGAGTAGGTGTCCTGGCTATTAGCTCCACTGCTGCTTGCCAGCCCTCTAGCGGCAAGTCAGAGCTGTGCAGGCAAGAAACAGTACTAACCTTTCACGTGAGACTACTCACAGCACGTTCTAACTTTAACACCGTTTAATTTAACACTGCTTAATACGCGTTACGTGTAATGTATCACTTCACCCTAATAGACCCTGGGCTATTAGGCAGTGTGCTCATATTCCTTGAACATGCTTACAGATGAGCTACTTCCAGATTCCTGAGTACTCTTGGAATGTACTCAGGAAACGGCTGGGAAAATGAAAGCCAGATCTCTCTCTCTCTCTCTCTGATATCAATGGGTTTTACTTCAATGGAAGGTGGATCAAAATCTTTGGGAAGAGATTTTCTCTGCCAGGATGATATACAGCTCTGAACGACTTGGTATGCTGGAAGAAATGACCCAGCATGGGAATAAAATCAGATTTAGGTTATGGAAACTGCTGTCTGAGACTAGGTGTAGGTGAGACTCAGGTAATGTTGACCAAATTTAAGAGAGAATTGGTTTATGAGTTTTCCCTACTTTTCTCAGGTCTGAAACTCAGTAAACCATGAACAGCGGCTTAAGAATACTTTTTAATGAAGACAAATATAATGATTATTTCATAATTACAATTGTAAATTTTCTGCTGGGCACTGGTTGGCATAAAGAAGAGCCGGGTTCAATCTTGGGGTCTAGTACATTTTACTTTGGCTCGAGCTCCCACCCAGACCACCTGGGAAACTCTAAATAAATTACTGGGGTGTCCCACATAAACACCCTCCTGCCACCTCCTTGCAAGCCATGTAAACACAGAGGATAAATTTATTACAGCAACAAAGGCAAAGAAAACAAAGAAAACACTAACTACAATTTAAAACACTACCAACCACAAGGAATCGTCCATAGATTGCACCCTCTTGGGGAGGCTTCACCCATACATGGGCAGTCTGGGACTTGGAGCCCACCCAAAAGGCAGTTCCAGGGCATTGCACCCCTATACCTGCCCTTCACCAATGCGCTGGAGAAAGGAGCTTTCACTGGAGAGTCCTTTGCGCTGCTCCTTGGGTTCGCTGGTCCGCTGGAAGCTGCTAGGGAGTGTGGGCCCTGTGTTGCAAGGGACCCTTGTTGCTCCCTCGAAATGCTGTAAGGGGATTCCCACTTCCATGTGGTGGCCTTCACGGATTAACCATGGCTCCAGACAGCATGCTGCAGCCCTAAATTTCTAATTCCAGTCCTAACTCTGCTGGGCAGAAACTGCAAGAAGAAAACTTCAGGGAGAGGTCAGGCCTACCTCACTGGGCCTGAACTGGGCAGCAAAAGCCGGCCAGGTCTACACTGCACTGAGGCCTAAATATATAGCTTGGGTTCAGCCACATAGCTAGGCTGAAACACCATAGCTGTAGAATCAGCAGAAAAAAGGCCCAGGCCCTGGACATCCAGTATCAGCTATACCCCATGCTGAGATGATACAATTACAAAAGAGACACCAGGCCCCTGTAGCCAATAACTTCCAGGACCCATTCCTGGGCAGTTTGCTCCAGTGATTAACACCCCCATGGTGTTAATTGTATGTAAGGCTGGTGTAGCCAGTAACTGCCAGGGCTCATTCCTGAGCAGTTTGCTTCAGGGATTAATATCCCCATAGCATTAACCCATTAAAAAAAAAGAAAGAAAAGAAAAGAAAGAGGGAGGAAAGAGAAGTCTTAAACTCCAAAAAAGACTTGCGAGGAAGCAGTCAGGAAGGCTAACCATACCTTGTCATGCATCCACAGGTGCATCACAAGCAGGTCCAGGGAACTGATCCTTCCCCTCTATGCGGAATTGGTCAGGCCACAGTTGGAGTACTGCAGCCAGTACTGGGCGCCACACTTCAGGAGGGATGCAGCTAGCATTGAGAGGGTCCAGAGGAGGGCCACCCACATGGTCAGGGGGCAGCAGGCCAGGCACTATGAAGATAGACTAAAGGGCCTGAATCTATTCAGCATCTACAAGAGAAGACTGAGGGGGTCTGGTGGCCATCTATAAATTCACCAGGGGGACCAGAGAGAATTGGGGGAGGTTCTGTTTCCCCGGGCACCTCCCAGGGTTTCATAGATTTCACAGACATTAGGGCTGGAAGGCACCTTAGAAGATCATTGAGTCCAGCCCCCCACCCAAAGGGCAGGAAGTCAGCTGGGGTCATAGGATCCCAGCAAGATAAGCTTCCACTTTTCTGTTGAAGGTGTTCCATGTAGGCCCTTGAACCACCTCCAATGGCAGGCTATTCCAGACCTTGGGGGCTCAGACAGTGAAGAAATTCTTCCTTATGTCCAGCCTGAAACGGTTTTGCAGGAGTTTATAATCGTTTGACCTCTTCATCCCTTGGGGCGCCCTGGTGAACAAACGTTCCCCCAGATACTGGTGGTCACCCCTGATAAACTTGTAGGTGGCCATCAGATCACCCCTGAGCTTACGCTTTTCCAAGCTAAAGAGCCCCATAGCTCTCAGCCTGTCATTGTAGGGTCTGTTTCCCTGACCTCTGATCATGTGGCTCTCCTCTGCACTCTCTCAAGCTTCTCCACATCCTTTTTCAATTGTGGGGCCCAAAACTGGACACTGTACTCCAGCTGCAGCCTCACCAAGGCCAAGTACAATGGGAGAATGATGTCCCGGGATTTGCTTGAGCAGAATCTATGGATGCAAGCCAGCATTTTGGTCGCTTTACTAGCTGCAGCATCGCATTAAAGGTTCATGTTCATCTTGTCGTCAATGATGACCCCTAAGTCACTTTCTTCCATAGTGCTAGCCAACATAGCACTGCCGAGCCTATAAGGATGCTGCAAGTTTTTCCTCCCAAGGTGGAGAACCTTGCATTTTTCAGTGTTAAACACCATCAGGTTCTCATCCGCCCACTTCCTGAGCCTGTCCAGGTCAGTCTGGATCGCTTCTGTCTTCAGATGTGGATGCTTTGCTCCAAAGTTTGGTGTCATTGGTGAACTTGGCCAGTTCTCTTCTGACTCCAATGTCCACATCATTAATGAAGATGTTGAACAATATGGGTCCAAGGACAGAGCCTTGGGGGACCCCACTGGTCAGAGGGCACCAGGATGATTGACTTTCGTCAATTACCACCCTCTGGGTCTGACCACAGAGTCAATTTCCTAGCCAGCGGATCATGGTGGGCCCAAGGCCACAATTGGCCAGTTTTGCCAAGAGGTAATCATGGGATACCAGATTGAAGGCTTTTTCTTAAATCAAGATATATGACATTAATCTATTTTTCCTTGTCCAGGTGATAGGTCATAGATTCATAGATGTTAGGGTCAGAAGGGACCCCAATAGATCATCGAGTCTGACCCCCTGCATAGGCAGGAGAGAGTGCTGGGTTTAGATGACCCCAGCTAGATGCCTATCTAACCTCCTTTTGAAGACCCCCAGGGTAGGGGAGAGCACCACCTCCCTTGGGAGCCCGTTCCAGACCTGGGCCACTCGAACTGTGAAGAAGTTCTTCCTAATGTTCAGTCTAAATCTGCTCTCTGCTAGCTTGTGGCCATTATTTCTTGTAACCCCCAGGGGTGCCTTGGTGAATAAAACCTCACCTATTCCCTTCTGTGCCCCTATGATGAACTTTTATGACCAGGTCACCTGGTCATAAAAGGAAATGAGATTGGTCAAGCACGACCTACCCGCAACAAACCCATGCTGGCTATCCCTCAGGGTGTTGGCGTCGGCCAGTCCATTAAGGATGGCCTCTTCAATAAACTTTTCTAAGACCTTCCCCGGGATAGAGGTCAGGCTGATGGGCCTATAGTTTGCCAGATCCACTTTCCTCCCTTTCTTGAAGATAGGCACCACATTGGGTTACTAGGAATAATGGCCATAAATTGTTAGAGAGAAGGTTCAGACTGGACTTCAGGAGACATTAATGTACAGTTAGGACTGTCAGGCTCTAGAATGGTGTCCCAAGGGAGGTGGTGCTCTCTCCTAACTTGGGGGTCTTCAAGAGGAGGCTGGACAGATATTTGGCTGGGGCGATATGACCCTGGCACCCATTCCTGCCTGGGGAAGGGGTCGGACCTGATGATCTGTTTAGGTCCTAAATACTATGATACTTTCTCCCTCTACCGGAGGCTTTCATTTCAAATAGTATTTGCTTGCCTCTCCAACAAAAAAAGTGGGGAGACCCCCCCCACCAACAGGGAGCACGCTTTCTGGCTCCCAATGCTGCGGCACAGCTCCAAGCAGCCCCAAGAGAAAAAGAGACCCAGAACCTTAATGAGTTGTTCTTATATACCAGGTGTGACATCACGCAAGCCTTGTCCAATCCAAGAGGGACGCATTTAATTTTTTCTCTCAAACAATCTGCCTGAAGCATCTTCTGCTTCCTCTGGGCAATGAAGCCAGGGGGTTTTATATATTTTCCCCACATACAGGCCCAAGATTTCCATGTGCTGAGCACATGACCAGAACAACAGGGGCCACCTTGCCCATATCAAATCCCCACCTCAAAAAAATGCACAACCCAGTGTGTGTGTGTGTGTGTGTGTGTATTACATGATGATGGTACTAAATCTAAATGCAGAAAACATGAGTATCAGAAGGAAGGAGGATGTGTAGAAATCATCTTCAGTCTGCCTCACTTCTGTAAGGGGACACCCCAACCCTCCCCCTCCCCCCATTTTCTCTTTGCACTGCCTGGTTGTATAGACAACCAAGCCTGGTCATCTAAGGGACTGGGCTGTATAAATTCCTTGGTCCTGAATTTCCCACCAAACAACCTGTATGACCAGCTGTGTGATTGGTCACTCCACCTGGGGATGCTGATGACATTTAAAAGGATTGGTCTGCATCCAATAATGCTTGTTTCTGGTTGGAGCTAAGCAATGAGGTCAGAAAAGTTATAAAAGGGGTCACTCCATCTTGCAGGGGCAGCTTTTTTGGGAACACACGCAGAAGCCTATGCCTCTGGAACTCTCTCTGGGAGAATGTGTGAGTAATTTACCAGAAATTTAGCCAGTCATTTAGGATTAAGTAATCTAGACATGTATCAAAGGGGTGATCAAGCCCATTCTGACTTGCTCTGGGTCTTTTTCTCTCAATATTCCTTTGTCTTGTAGCCCATCCTCACCCTCTCCCTCTTTGATCAATAAAGCTATCTGTTACAGCATGCTTAGCTGTGTATTCTTGAAGGAAGAGACCAGCCTTTTGGCTTCTTTTCCTCATCTAGCTAAAGAGGGCTTGGCTTTTTTACTTCCCTCCAGTACAGAAGGCTACTTTTGAATGCTTCAAGCTGAAAGAAGCACCCCAAAATACCACAGTGGGCTAAGCACCCCCAAGGTCTTCAGGGTCTGCAGGTGTACCCCAGGCTGCACAGAGACCTGAGCCTGGGTGGTGGCAGTGATTACCTCAGGTTTGCAAGTGTGCTCCAGGAAGAAGGTCAGCCAGATGTAGGAGGCAGGTGGCTCAGCATAGTAGTGGACCCTACTGTCCCGCCACAGAAGGTATAAGAAATTACCCTGTCTGGCTGTACAGTGAGAAAGTGGTGACAGACTTCATTAAATGTAGGCACGCTCTCTCCCCAACCTCCTCTGAAGAGAAATAAAGCATATTGAAAATTCCAGTGACTACCCATAAATGACAGGAACACCAAAAAGGTGCCCTGTGGTGATGGCACATAGCTTGCTCTGTATATATTGTTGGTGTTTTACTATGATATTAAAAAACACATTTCTGTTCATGCCCATAGGAATTGATACAACCAATTCTCTGGGATGAAATAAAGCAATACAAATGAGAAAAAGTTGGACGGAGAAGACAGGGAGGGAAAGGTGTTTATTTTGTACAAAGTGATTTGATTTTGATAAAACAACCTAAAGAACTCATCTTTTCCCTGATTGAAATCAGGAGAAGTTTTGATATTTACTACAAAGGGAGGTTATATTTAGGCCCAGGTTTTGGATTATGTGTCAAGGATCTACAGATGAGCTCTCTCTT
>NW_005842038.1:549040-572805 GCF_000455745.1 Alligator sinensis | reverse complement strand
TCCCTGCTAGAGTTACAAAGCAAATGCATTGAAGCCAGTAGATACAGACTGGTGTGAATGCTAAACAAGATCAACATCAGTCTGTATATCATGCCCTGGCAAGAACATGGAGCATTATCTTCAATCCTATAATGGCAGCATTAGCTTCAATCCTATTCAGCTGTATATAATTAATGGTCTAAAACATAAGGCAGAAGGCAGGATAGAATAGCACCTTATAGACCAACTAAATGCATAAGCTTTTGTTAGCAGCAGCTCATTTCGTCAGATGGTAAGAAGGGACTGCAGGAAGCAGAGCTTTACCAGGAAATTATCCCCAGACTATAAAACTAGGCCTTACTTGTGAAACAGCTTACCTAACTGCACTGTACCCGTATAGGTTTCTCATTTTAATTTGCTTTTCACATAGCATTATTTATCCAGCATAATTGGCATAGATGGCACTGAATGCTGGCTTATCTTGGCCAAAGAAAATATAGTGGATCCTCTTCTTCTTTTGAAAATCATTATCTGCAATTCAAGACAAAAAAATAAATGTAGCAAGTGGGGCATGTTTATTTTAGCTGCAGTTATTTATAGAGGAGGTGAATCTTAAGTTACCCTTAAAGGGGAAAAAAAGGCACTTGATGTATGTTAATCGATGGGTAATTTCAGGCATAAATACTTCTGTTTGGGTTAAGTAAAATCCCTCTTGCATGTTTGAGAGATTTTTTCTTTCTCGGTCCATGTTGGGTGATTCTTCTTTTACTGCCCCATCCCACAGCTCTAAATAAAGTATATCTATGCTTTTTAGATGGAAAACTGTTTGGCGTCATAGAGTATTCAACTCAGTAAAGTGAAGTGGCTGTGTATGTAACTGTCACCGTCAGTCCCCTCTAGGCACCTGGAAAATGAAATGTTCCAATTGAGTTGGTTCATGTATTTATTTATTTATAAAATTTGCTGCTGAATTTTTTAAAAATAAATCGTTCTGCAACTACTACTTCTTCCCACATCACCCCATCCCTCCACTTCTCTCCCAGGGGATGCCCCACTGTCACAAGGTACTCTGAATGTGCTGCTTTGTCATTTATTTTCGAATAAACAGTAGAAAGTTCTCTCACACTCATCGTGGGTTCAGGGTCTAGTGAAAGGGGTAGTGATGGATCATGTAATTAACAGCTGCATGACAAGGTATATGAATCAGGAGCTGAATTAAAGTTGTAGACGCAACCTTAAAACTTAACATTTAAACTCTGAGGGTTTTTTTTTTTACTTTACAACCTTATTAGCATTCTTTTAGCATAATTTTATTCTATGCAATTTCCTAGACTTTCTTGAAATATTTAGACTGTGACATTTTTAAACACCTAAACAGAGTTACAGGAGCAGAAATTTATGCACACGTCTTCATACATCTTAGCAAAAATATAATTTTAGAGAATGAGCATTTCTAGCAAGATATAAGCCTGTTCCCCTTTTAGCAGTCTTTTATTTTATTTCTTTTTTGGCTGCCATGGCTATACATACAGCTTTAACTATGTCATGGGCATTTGTGTCTGGAGATAACATGTTACTATTCTTAGCCAAGTTGTCAAATTTAGAGGAAAAAAAATAATCTCTCTAATTTCTTATATTGTCTGAAACAGTGAGTCTATAAGAATGGAAGTAAGCCTTTAAAAACGAAAATGATTAAACATATTAATCCTCTTTTCTTTAAATGTTAGGTCATGCTCTTATTATTTGTGACACCATGATGAGCAGTAATTAAGCCTTGGCAAATTTCTTGTCTAAAGTAACTTGAATTACTATTGTAATATCACACAGGAAATCTGCTAGAGATGGTGAATACTTTGCAGCAAACAATATATTTAGTAAATGCCGCCCCTTCTGTTCAGCCATTGTTCTGCCAGGGCACACACAAATTTACTCATTATGGTTTGATTTCAAGACAGCATCCTTGTGCAGGATCTACGTAACTTCAAGCACCCACACACATCCCATTCTACTTCAGCTTCTGAGATGGATCTGAAATGGGCCCATAATGAATAGTCAATAAAAGCTTGCCTGGTGCTGCTTAAAATATAGCCATATTCATATTTAAAAAACCCCCAAACAACCCATCAAGACAAGACGCTCTATTTTATATGCTTCTGCCCTGGGGCAGGAAAATGAGAGAACAAACAGTGTATGACAGAACTGTAGACATGTTGCTTAATGCACTTCTGGATAGTAATTAGATACCACACAGTGAGGTCTGTGTGAGAACGTGTGTGTGTGTGTGTGTGTGTGTGTGTGTGTGTGTGTGTGTGTGTATATTTAGATTGGGACCTTGCAATTCAATCCCAGTAAAGGGAAACATCTTAACATCTTGCTGCTTCTCTCTTGCTCCATGGAGAAAAGACATGATGTAAGTCCCTTCACTGATGCACCATAATTCTCCATCCACACAGGCTCAGTATTGCTCAGTATTGATAAGGCAGGTGAGAGCACGCCACTACCAAGGAGAGGAAGCAGTGCTTGAGTTTAACTATCCTGAATAGGCAGCTAAGGTTTATGTTTGGGTCCAAATGTTTCAAGTAAACTAAATTTCAGACTATGGATTTCTCTGCCACTCATGCTACACTGCAGATGTACTGTGCAACTGAACTCACTGCAGGGAATCATTGTGATTATGGGCTTACCAGCTCTTCTGTCTGACATGCTCAAAGGCAAGCCCAATAGGGGTCCCAAACAATAAGCATTTCTGACTCCAGCCCAGGGTTGGCTCCCATTCCTTATGTCATGATATTCAGTTCAAAATTAATAAGAAACAGGGAGATTTAAAAGGAATTCAAGAGAAACAACCAGATTTATTTTGGGGGGAAAGCAAGAAACTTGATTCTGAAAGACTGAAAATTGCCTAAGGTAATTAAAAATGTAACCTCTGCTTCAAAAGTTTCAGTTCAGGACGTTCAGGGTCTTGAGGTAATCCAGGCCATATCACCAAAATAGCAAAATCAAATCAAATAAAACCAACCCACAAAACGAAACATCTCACCCCCCAAAAACCCCAGTGCCCAAACTATTTAAATTGGCAGAAAGCATCAAGAGTAAAAGATGCCTGTGCTGTTATGAGATCTAGCAAATGCAATAACTAGGAAAAGAAATAGTTGTGAAAACAGCAGATCCTTATTCATTTAATTTGTTTTCTGCAAGCAGTTATCCTGGAAAAAATTGAATTGTCTGAATGCTCACAGAAAATGGACATTTAAAGGAGGATGAACAGGGCTGAAGTGAATTCATTGCCAAAAAAAAAAAAAACAACCATTCACACAAAATGCTATGTAAATAGAATTTACCCAAGTCTACTACATTCTTCAAGCCCCTATTGATTTTTTCCAATTAGATCTCAATTATTGGTGTTGTCATTAATCAGAGTTCTTTAGGACAAGCATAAATATATAGATAGCTTAAATGTGGCAAGATCAGGTTCATCTTGATCTAATCTTTGATGGCAGGATATTTGGAAATGGTGGACCTCCTACACAGCTGTAGGCTGTATAGCTAAATGGAAATGGTATGATGGATTACGAAGACTGATAGATCATATACAGACCGTAGCCCATTATGGGTCTTCAACCTAAGTGCCACAGTCGTGCAGTGGATTTGGGACAGGGCTCAAAGCTGGTGCAGAGCATAAGTGTTGCCATATTATAGTTTACATGCTTAGTATAAGGACTACTGTACATAAGTCAAGAAGAAGCTTTCATCTAGACTTCAGTATCAAAACCATGTAGAATGCATTTCAAACTGTAGGGTCATTTAACTGGGGGCTCAGTATTAGATACAAATAGACCGGTGTGGGCAAAGAGCAAAGATATGGGCTGGCCATAAACTCAAAGCTAAAGAGGATCCTGATATGAGTTATCAGGAATCCATTGGTTGTAAATGTTGGAAGAAGTGATGCAGCAAAAGCTGGACAAGATTATGAATATGTGTTATTGGGAAGTTTTCAGGTTATTTGAGCACTGGTGAGCATTCTCAGACAGAGGACTTTTCCCAAGGAATAGGCTCTACTGGAATAACCATTGACACCTTTTCTGGATCAAGGCAGTCATGACAAATAAGAGGAGTTTTGAATTAAAACACTGGTGAAAAGGCAAGGAGAAATCACTAGAATATCCATGCCAAGAACAAATATACAACAGGAATGAAATCAAGTATATGAGGAGATAGCAATGCAGAAAGGAATATCAGAGGGTAGAAAGGAAAAAAGAAATAAATAAAATAACACCGAGGAGAACTGAAATTTCAGCCAGTGAATTGGCTATCCCTATCTCAACTGGGAACTCAGATAAAGCCTGACTGAAACATCTGAAATATTTGTTTGGAGCCTGCTGAATAATAAAAGAATTGGAACTTGGCGTGCGGGACACAATTGAGATATTATATGGATCACAGAAACATGGGAGAATGGGAATCCTGACTGGCCAGGAAGATTATAACCTATTTGATAGGATTCCATACCTTGTCATGAATTGAAAGGTGCATCTCAAGTTGATACAGAGGGGTGATGCTCCCCCTCTATGCGACCTAGGTCAGGCTGTGATTGGAGTACTGCGTCAGCAAGTACTCCAATTAGTCAGTACTCCAACTACTCAGCAAGCAGCCCTGCACCCAAAATAATTGCCCGCCCCTGGTCTAGAGGCAAAAGGAATCAAAAGTCAAGGAAGAGGTGATATTTTTTAGTATACCAACTAGATATTTGCACACAAATTATTTTATTTATTTGCAAGCTTTTGGGCACCCTCACCCTTCACCAGGCATAGGAAAGAGCAGAGATTGTAAAAGTTCTCCTAGGTAGAAATGACAATTCAGCATCCTTTCTAGGATGGGTGCTGTAACCACAAGGTTGCTATATATGAGATGGGAGGGAGATTAATGCACACCAACAATTTAAGTACCTCCTGAGTTCTACAGCTACTAGACTGGGCACATTTTGGATCATCCCATGGCTCAGTTCTGCCTAAATCCTGCTTAGGTGCCTCATTTACCCATCAGGGGCTGAGCCACTGTTCAGTTTAAATGAGTGCTCTCATATATTCCTAGTGGAAAAGGAAGGAGCGGTATAATCACGGGCACTGATCCTGCAAAGATTTGCACCTGCAGCCAATGAGATTACTCATGTGTGGAAAAGTAAACAAGTGCATAACTCATGGCAGGTCTAGCACTGCCTTAGAAAAACTAACACCTTGGCTGACAGGCTTCCCACAGAGGCCAAACTGAATGAAGCACGATCTGCCCTTGTGACCCTACTGCTATTCTGTCCAGTGCAGATCTAAGCAACAATGAAGAGGAAAACTCACAGCGGGGTTGCCTACTATATTGCTGGGGTTCATGTTCAGAGGGCTGATAGATGCAGTCTGCCCTGGGCAGATTCTTCAATCTTCCTTAAGTATTAATCTGACAGCTTTCAACAACGTTACAGTGCCTTATTTCTAAATGTGTTTTAAATTAATTAATTAAATGCAATTTAGACTTAATAAGGCACTTAATCTATGTTCAAATGGTACCACTTGTTTATTATATCTTTTTAAAGGATTAATCTGTTTTAATTAGATTAATTAAATATTTATCTATTACCTGGCTTTTGAACCTCATTAAGAGCCAGATCCTCTGCTGGTACAAATTGTCAAAGCTCCAGTGAAACACATGCATCTGTGCCAATTTATACCAGCTGAGAATCTGGCCTTCAATGTTTCTAATAATCTAATGACATTTAAAAGGCATGCAAAGGCTATCTTTATTAATCTAATGATTTAATTATAACAAGTCAACTGGAATTAAATTGGTATCTAATTAGGCATTTATTGTCCTGTATTTTGCCTTAAACAAGGTTTAGATTAAATATATAAGGGGCCCTGGAGTGGGGAGTGAAATCTTGGAGTGGTCCAAGCTATGTATCCCCAATGGAGGAAGGCATCTCCAGGAAGAGCAGTAGGGTAGGATAAAGGCACAGATTGTTTTTAGTGATTCCCATTGGCTGACTTGAGGTAGTTCCTTTCCCATATATTGTATAGAGGAGCTGAGACGAAGAGCCTAGCGCAGAGCTATGGATTCTGTCCTGGGACTAGGGGCAGCATCCATATTTTCTCAGTATGTGCCTAAGCTTAGGCAGGATAACACGTAACTTTTGAGATTCTGGTTTAGAAGGGAGATTAAAATGATATAGTTAGGCATCCAGATCCCCACAGAGTCAATGGAGAGGCTTTAGAGGTGCCTAAAGGAAAACAGATTTATGTTTCTGAGGCTTCTCTGCAGAAAAGGAGGAGTATAAAGTGCCTCCAAAGGCTGATGCAAAAGCCCAGAGATCCGTAGAGGTAGCCCAAGAGAGCTGCTGAAGTACAGGTGTTGTACTTCCCACCTTCTCAAGCTATCCATTATGTCTCCATTCACTGCCAACTCATAGCATGTAGTCACACCTCTGAGATTACTATATACTGAATGCTTGTTTACAGATGCAGAATGAAGGTGGTGGCCATAATGCCTGGTAGGTGATGCATTTGTCGTCAGCATAGGAATACTGAGTTAGGTGCCTAAATACCATTATAATCAATGAGCAAGAAACACCTAATATTGGTCATTTGCTTCTAAAAACCTTCTCTGCTTCTTTGAGTGTTTACGTACCTTTGGAAGTCATGCTATAAAGGCTCAGTCTTTAACCTGATCCAGCAAGGCATGTAAGCACATGTTGAATTCTAAGCTGCTGTGTGGTTTAACAGCTTTGATGTGATATTCTCATAGTCTTCAAGTTAAGCATGTGCTTAAGTGCTTTAATGAATTAAAATGGGGTTATGGAATCAAACTTTTAAATAAGGTATCTGCTTGCTTTGCTATATAAGGATGATAGTGATACTAGCAATGAAACTGGACTTGAGAACTATGAGATAACCATGTGTAAGAATACAGCAACTCAGGAACTTGTGAGTTTGTTTTCCAGTCAGATGTTCATGGTATTCAGAGAAAAACACAATCTTATTGTCTTATTGTGTTTTCCTAGCACTGTCCCTTGAAGGCCAAAGCCCTCGTGTTCAACACTGCAGGGTTCAGTTTGCTTGTGGCAGTTTTGCACCACTGGGGACTCCATTGCCTCTGCCGTGAGGAGCCAGTTTGCCTCTCTCTGCAGCACTGGACTGGGTCAAGTCAGAGACAGAGCAAGTATAAGTTTTGCATACATATATTGAGGGCAATTGTTAAAGATCACCTGGATATGATTCCAGAGAATTATAATAATACATAACTGTTAGTTCACCCCAGGAGTGTCCTTGCTGCTGAACTCACAACATAGTACACACAAAGGGTTTATACTTTAAGATCTTAAAATACCAATTTGTTACAAGGAGGAATACATACAAAGCAGTGTTTCTAGGGACAGTAATGAGACTTATTTAACAGTAACAAGACGTAGCCACAAACAACAATAATACTTTTACTGAGACCATCAGAAAAGAAAAAAAACATTAGTTAAAAATAAACCTTGTTATTTTGAAATAGTGTTGCCTTTATGGTTAATCTTAATTGCATATCAGTTTTGTTCTTGTGGCACTGTTGATAGGTTTGAGGCAGGCGACTTACATCATTAATTGCCTTGTATAGGGGATTGCATTTCAAATACTGGCTTTGTCTGACCCAGCTCCTATAGCCTGTTTGAGTGTTAGTAAAGTGTTGTTAAATGGAAACAAATGCCAGAAAACATGAATGTGTGTTTCCAAATGCTGAATAATATTACAGTATTCTTAATTACTTGAGAATGGGGAAAAAAAAGACTTCAGCAAAAGGGGCAGTGTTTGCCCCAGTGCCCTGGACAAATTCCAGTTTGGTTAACTGCATCCTGCCCACCTAAAATTCTCCCAGTAGTTTTAATTGGGTACCTCTGTCTTTCTCATTATTTGCTCTAGTAGGTTTTGTCCTACTGCTTGGCATTGTTAAACCATAACTGTTCTTCATTTGAGTGAAGGGATGGACTTCATTGCTGGGTATAGCCAGAAGAGGCTGCACTTCATTCCTCTCTATACAAACATTTTAACACAGCCATGATTGTAGTATATAGCTCCATGGACAGGATTAAGATTCCACTTCAGCAAGCCTATTTAACATGTTCCTGACTTTAAGCATATGCAAAATCACCACTGCACATTTTGGCAGTGTTCATTCCTTATACAGGTAGTGATATGTCAGACTTATGCAGATACATAATCTCCCTGGAGCCCATTGGGCACATGCTTAACTACTTTACTGAGACCTAAGCCAGCAAATTTCAGCCATCTGATGCTTCTTTCCCTCCTATATCATGTTGTGATGTTACACTAAGTAAAATCTATGGCCACTGGCAGATATTTTTTAAACAGTGCAATGGGATCTGCTACGTCAGCCCAACAATCGTGTTTCCCGCAATGCCACATGTACATGGCAGGAGATGTAAGTGAGTGATCTAGCATCAGACCCCATCATGATCCCTGGCTCCCTCTACACTGGCAACATTCACTCCTGTGGCTGGGAGCTCTGATCAGCTCATGAGGCTCCCAGCTGCAAGCACACCATGCACACTACACATTCAATTAAAGGCATGATAGGAACAAGTGACAAACGTATTTTGTATATTTTGTGCAAAAAACCCTCAGTCACTCATTCCTGGTTTTATCACACCATTCATTGAATGAACATGCCTCCACACATTCCTCTTAAATTTAGCATGTGGATCAGAATAACTTTCTGATCATTAGTATCAATTGCAGCTAATAGAGCTAATAGTGTTAACACCCATGTTTGTCCTCTGATCATAGTTCTTTTGCAAAATTATTTCAAAAGCATCTAAAGGTATGACTGGTGGCAAGAATAGGAAAACAGATGAAAGAGTTTAAAATTTATTGTGGCCTTGGTTTTGCAGGGCCAAAATTTACCTATTTAAAAAAGGGTTTTTTTGATGATTAACAAATGAAAGATGTTGAGGGGGGGAAAAATCATAAAATATTGTACAAAGACATAAAAGCAGTCATTTGTATATATAATTCTGTTTTAATAAAGGGGTATTTTGCCAGTGGGGGCAGGGAGCGGGGGGGGGGGGGGGGGGGGGGGGCTGGGACTTAAAAGATGCTGTCTCAACCTAATTCTGAGTGGTAACATTTTAAAAGCAACCTACATTTTTGAGAGAAAGTTTCCAAGTTTAATTTCTGGAAGTATCTCAGATACCTCACAAGCCCTTGGGACTTCAGCCTTTAAAGCCCCTGCTACACTTTACATATATTATGCAATTAAGTGGTTAATCTCTCAATAAATTTAGACTGGCCACATGTGTAAAGACCAGCCACAGGTGTAAAGTAAATATCACATGATTAAAATGACTATCCAGCTATAAAAGAGTTAAGTTGGTGCTTGGAAATCTGCAACCACCCTATAGGTTGTTTCTACCCAGCTTTAATTTGAGCATATAGCAAGGCCCTAAGGGTAAATCTATATGGTACAATAAAGCATTGTGGAGACACTTTGTGCTCAATCCACGAATGCTGGCTTCCAAACTGGAAGTAGTGTATATGTACTAGTGTAATTATGCAGGTGTAGTGATAATGTTTCTTTTAGCATATTGTGGTGCATCATTTTCCTGTCACAGCTAGGGTGCTTATGATTTGGGGTGTTGAACAGGTGTGGCATGTCTCAAACAGTGTTGTCTTTCATTCTCATTAGGCGTGTCTACATGTGAATTTGTGCACAACTAAACTGAATGCACCTTAAAGGTGCATTAAGGCAATTTAGGTGCTCATCTACACATACGTACCTTAAGGCACCTTAATGCGAGGTGCTGGGTGAATGTGTTTGCAGCCTGCCTTGTGCAGCAACCAGGACAGCCCCCACAATTTCATAGATTTCATAGACATCAGGGCTGGAAGGGACCTCGGAAGATCATCGAGTCCAGCCCCCCACCCAAAGGGCAGGAAGTCAGCTGGGGTCATAGGATCCCAGCAAGATAAGCATCCAGTTTCATCTTGAAGGTGTTCAATGAAGGCGCTTGAACCACCTCCGGTGGCAGGCTGTTCCAGACCTTGGGGGCTCGGACAGTAAAGAAGTTCTTCCTTATGTCCAGCCTGAAACGATCTTGAAGTAGTTTGTGACCATTCGACCTCGTCATCCCTTGGGGCGCTCTGGTGAACAAACGTTCCCCCAGATGCTGGTGGTCACCCCTGATAAACTTATAGGTGGCCATCAGATCACCCTTGAGCCTGCGCTTTTCCAGGCTAAAGAGCCCCAGGGCTCTCAGCCTGTCATCGTAGGGTCTGCTTCCCTGACCTCTGATCATGCGCGTGGCTCTTCTCTGGACTCTCTCAAGCTTCTCCACATCCTTTTTGAATTGTGGAGCCCAAAACTGGACACAGTACTCCAGCTGCGGCCTCACTAAGGCCGAGTACAGGGGGAGAATGACGTCCCGGGATTTGCTTGAGAGCAAAAATAAAAATGTTTGTGCACTCCCTGCTCCTCCATTGCAGAAATCTATTTTAATCCGTTTTTAAAAACACACTTATTCTCTAAAGCAATTGGCTCCAAAATGTGGTACCTCTACTTTTGCTATTTACACACTCTCCTTTTTCATCCCTAAAGCTATTTCTTTCGGATTTGGGGGTTCCCAGTTCCTGTCATCTTGCTTTAGTTCAATCTATTCTAGATGGAGCTTTACCTGACGATTGCCTAAAAACGAGGCGCTGAACGCCGCTGCTTAGCGGCGTTCCTGTCAGAGAGTGCATTTTGCACGGGTTCTGTGATTTGGATTGACATACCACTTGTTTCTGTATAAATATGAACTCGCCATTTTCTCAACCTCCTGAAACCCTCAATATTTTGGATCTTGGAAATGGCCCGTCTCCTTATATGGTACTGGAGCAGCCGCTAAAGTTAGAGAGAGAGTTTTGCTAAAAGCTCTTTCCATTCTGGTGTTAGAAAGGAAAAAGGAGAATTGGCAATTGGGAAATTCAAGTGCAACTGCTTTCTCCGCTTGGTTCAGTAGAGGCAGAGTTGCTTGCTGGCATTCAGAACTCACTCTCTATTCTCCAAATAGTTTTGAAAAATAACAGGGTTCAGAAGGATGCCAAGGTGGGCTAAGTGGAGAAACGTGAATGTAGTGGGTAGGGTGCGTGAGAAAGTCTGTTACTAGAAATGGATTTACCCAGCTGGATCCACTTTCCTCCCTTTATTGAAGGTAGGTACCACATTGGCCTTCTTCCAGTCTTCGGGCACTTCACCAGAGCGCCAAGAGTTTTCAAAGATCCGTGCTAGAGGCTGGGCTATGATGCTCGCCAGTTCCTTGAGTACCCTGGGGTGAAGACGGTCAGGGCCGGCTGACTTGAAGGTATCCAGCTTCTCAAGATGTTCCTTCAGAAAGTCAGCCTTAATGGAGGGCAGGGGATCACCCTCACCCGGACTTCCCGGCCCTGTAGCGGGCATGGGCGTCCCATGGGACTGACGAAAGACGGGGTCCAATGTTGCCTCTGCTTTTCCTCCGGCTCCCCACATATCTGAAAAAGGACTTTTTATTTTCCTTGATGCTCAAAGCTAGCTGGAGTTCAGTTGCAGCCTTGGCTTTCCTGGTCTGCTCCCTACAGGACCGGACCAGTGCAGAATAATCCTCCTTAGAGGTGACTCCCATCCTCCATCCTTTGTAGGCCTTTCTTTTTAGCCTCAGGAGGTCTTCTAGGTCCCTGGAGAGACAACAATGCCTGAGGCTGTGTAGCTGGGCAGTGCAGCCCAGCTCTGGCCCCAACTCTAACGCCCACCCCGTGTTCCTGCCTCCCAGCATCAGTGGAGAGTGGGCCAGAGCTGAGGCCATGGGGAGCCCTGCGGCAGGTAGGGTGCTGGTGAAGTTCAGGGCCCCCACTGTGGCCTGGGGCTGGTGTGCATGAGCCAGGCAGGTGGCAAGGGCTGGTGGTTCCCCTGGAGGACACAGGTGTGTGCGAGTGCAAGGAGGACAGTGGTGTGTGTCTTGGACAGGCACTCCTACCTCAGTGTGTGCGACCTGCACGTGCACAGCTTGGCACTAAGTCCCAAATCAGTCGATACACCAACAGGTACCACTGCTGCAGGTACCGCCACTCCAGCTCCACATCTTGGAGAACAAGACTTGCCACGTCTTCTTCTTGGCAACTCCAGGAGGCAGCATGGAGCTCTGTGGGGTTGGCTCCAGCCCACTCCGTCGACATGCACAGTGTTATGCCACCTTAAGGCATCTATACGTCCCTTAAGGTGCCTTAACTATTCATGCCTACATTTGAAACCTGCTTTATGCATAATGCAGGTATCAAATTTAGGCACGATTAGCCTAAAATTGCCATTTTAAGGAGCAATTTTAAGGGTGTGCACATATAGACCTGTGCTCTTAATGCACTTTAAAAATGACAATTTTAGGCTAATCGCACCTAAAAAAAAAAATAAAAAAGGCACATGTAGGTATGCCCAAGTCATTTTGGAAAATGTTATTAAGGCTTCCAAGCTCCTTAGGTGCTTTTGAAATTTGTAACCAGAATGTTCATTGACCACTAATATCCTCTTCTGTGTCTTATGTCAAAACAGTAGTCCTAGTAGCGCTCTTCCTGTATTGGTCTGAGATTTCATCTGTAGTCTCCTTTTTAAATGTGGAGAGTGACCACTTCTAGCATAGAGTGTATGGAAGTTACACCAGCTTATCTCTGTATCTTACAGGTATAATATATTTGCTGTACCATGCCTGTCTCTCCATATTCTAGAGCAACATCGCATTATATCACCCAGAATTCTAGAAAAGTAGGGCTGGAAGGGACCACTAATACAACCCCCTTCTCAAAGCAGGATCAGCCCTGTGTAAAACAAGTGTGCATCTAACATGCTCTTAAAAACTTCCATAGATAGAGATTTCACAATAACATTTTCACCAACATTCACAGCACAGACGGTCAAATCAGTTTATTTATGAAATTTTATAAGTTCCTAATGGAAACCAAGGTGATTTTGAAATAACTACATTGATATTATTATTTTGTTGTTTTTCACAAGCTGATGGTGAAACGTTTTTAAACGGAGGTATGAAACTTCAGTATTTCTCAACTGTATCCCAGCATTCATAATATTTAGAGCAGAAATTTTGAGATTTTGAGAGAAAAAAATTAGAGATTTTGCTTGTGCCCAATAGTGATGTACCTGGGAGCAATCACATTGGAATCTGAAGTCCATCAACAGCAAGAGGATGTTTGGATGAAAGTTCAGATTCAGGCCTAGCTCTAAATATTTTGAATCAGGAAGGTTAATTAACTTCCTTGGTGAGGGAGAGTTTTGGCAGGACTAAGCACAGTGAGCCCATATCTGCACCCTGAATAACGTAAATATGAACGTTCAATAAAGCCTCCACTTAGAAGCAGGAAGCTGTAGAGATAATTGGGAGAGAAACCTTCATAATGAACAACAAATATAATTACAGTATATGAGTTGCTGAAAACCTGATCTATATAAAACAGTAGCTATGCAAATCCAATGCATTAAGTTGACATCTGTGCCATATGTAATGATGCATTACCTTAATGGAAAGATGGCATTCACATCCCTTCCCCCACCTGATGTATATTGTGCCTCAAGAGTTGCATGTATTATACTAAGCATTACCACAATATTGTTCTTCAAGGTCTCAAGCTGAGCATTAAGCTACAATTGGATTGTCACCATTAAGGTTTTGTCACAGTCTGATTTAAGAAGAAAGTCAATGGTCTGGAAACAGATGTGAAACTCCTTAAATGCACCTCATCAGAGCTTCAAAACTAATTCTCATCTTAACATTGCTTTTGATTTTCTAAGGGAAAGAAAGGGAAGACATGAGGGGAGTGACAGTGCTCAAGTGGTGAAAAGGAGAGAGATAATCATGTGAGCACAGATGCTCGTGCACTAGAAGATAGCACTTTATTAGACTGGGATACGTGTTCTATATCCAAATTATGTCGCTCATTTGAAGTGTAATTCTACTCTGCCTACACAGCATGGGGTTTCCATGTAGAAACAGTTCTCATTATAGGAACATTTTTTGAACCAAGATATTTCAGGATGTAGGGGTATTTGCGGGGGGGAGGGGTGGAGTTTATTCTTTGGGGTTGTTTTTTTTTTTTTCAAAAACGATCAAACAAATAAACCCCAAACCAGACAGAGAAAAAAATTAGAACATCCTCCAGAGAGCTTAAAAGAGAGCTACACTAGAGTACCAATATCATGGTGATGAGGGCACCTATATGCAACGTGATAAACATCAGTTCCTCACATAAATCAAGCACCTCAGGAATTTATGTTTAAGCCTCCGCACCCGAAGAGAATACCCTAACCCTGAAGGAATCGTGTTTCCACTCAAGGAGGCAACTCTTTCTCATTTTGATCAGGATTTCTTTTCATCCTCAACGATATAGAAACCTCTCATTAAAACCTGTCCATTTTCCCCAAAAGTTTGGCTTTCAACAAATTGATACTTTCCTTTAAAATGCCTGACCAGTTCTATTTCCATCTCAGCAATGTCCAATTCAAATAACATGACTGGTTTACAAGAGGAAATACATAAAAAAAAAACCAACAACCCTGACTTATTAGTCATGAATCTGAATGAATTGGGCTCCTTTGGGATATAAAAAAAAGTGTTATCTGAGGGAACACAGTTGTCAACACCTTAATTTAAAATCTTGGTGCATTGCTCTATGATTAAGGCCTGCTTTGTGTCAGTCATTCTCGATAATACTGAATTGCTGCAAAAACTCCTGAAGCAATGAAGGGGGAAAAAAAGACACCAGGCAGAGACACCACTTACCTGCCTGAATTCCTCAAGGTCTATTTTGTTTCCCACCAGCACCAAGGGGATGTCGTAGGTGTGCCGGACACGATAAATGAGCTCCTTAAACTCTGCAGCCTCCTGAAAAGATTGGCGGTCCGTGATGGAATAGCAGATAATGAAGCCCTCTCCACCTCGCATATATTGGTCCCTCATGGCTGTGAATTCTGCCTGCAGAGTAAGAACGACATGCTCTATAATTTAGCAAATAAAATAATCCAACTATAAATAGTGGACTTGCTGAGAGTGTTTTTCCAAGGTAAATTTAAATTGCTTGTTTACTATTTTAAATAGTGCTTAGATTAAAAAAATAAATAAATTAGGCATCCTTCAGGGGCTGAGAGTGCAATTTTTCCCTGGATAATTCACCACCAAATTTTCTCTTAGGCAGTTTCTTTCTTGCACACAGCCAATCTGTCTTCTCAGAATATCAGTTTATTAATATAGATCCCTATTACTTCTCAATCACCATTTTTTTTCTAGGTCTTGCCACAACATGTCTGCATCCTGGAGCCTACAGGAGTAGCAACACATTGGGTGGCATAAGAAATGTAGCATGAAGAAAGATCCAGCCAAGCCTAATGGCCACCGGGCGAACATATATTCATAGATGCATAGATTGTTAGGGGCTGGAAGGGACCTTGCAGATCATCGGGTCTAGGCCCCCCGCTCTAGGCAACATGGTTAAGGCACACCTGTTTCTTAGATAAGAGCACACAAGGGGGCAAGAAGGTAGGAATCCTATCTGATCATTTTTGACTCCCTACCCTAAATGATCAAGTATACTCACCTAAACCTCTCTTCAAACACATCCTTGCAACATAAAGAGCCACCCCCACCCCTCCAATATTGCTTCTTAAATATGAGATTCATGTCTGAAGTCCTATTTACCTGATCCAAGACCAGGGATGTCAAAGGGGAGACCTGTATTGACTTCAATGAGTTTTGGATTAATCTCTAAATGAAATGACTTCTTGCGGGGTTGGCGGGCTATTCTTCAAAGATTATGTACATCTAAAAACTTCCTGAAGCAGCAGAGTTTCCATTTCAGTGCAAGATGCTATCACTAAGAGATGGGCTAGTTCACACTGGGAATTGGTCCAAACTTTTTGCCGCATCAGATATTTTGGTTAACTTTCATTTCAATATATTTTTCCAGGTGGCATTCTCCAAATCCCCCTGTTCTTAATACCTCAAGCTTGGCTTTTTTTGTCAAAAGCTGGACTTGAATATTGTTGCTTGATCATGTTTTAAGGCAAGTTTCACCCTCAATGTTATGCATTTGTCTTGATCATGGCCAGAGTAAAGAAATGGAAGGGCCTCAAATATCATGGCAATGGCAGATTGGAACAAGAATTCTCTTGACAAACCAGTTTGCAGGAGATTTGCAACTCCAGAGCTTCTAACAGAGTTGGGAATTTATGTATAAATGTTAGAATGCCTCTATGAGCTAAGGGACAGGTAATGTCCTGAATTTTCCTCTCGCTTGAGATTTACAGAAAGATTTTCAAATGACAAGTACCCAACTTACACTGAAAAAATCAATGGAAAATGGACAATTAGATTACTTATGCCCCTCTTAGAATCTCAATGTTAAGTCTCTCTAAGTATTTTAAACTAGGCCATATTGATTACCATTACCCACTATAAATAGATCTATACTTAATGTTCACCATTCTTCTTTATCAATGACCCATACTTTAACCAAGGGTTGCTCACATATATTTTAAAGTCTCCCAAAGGGGGGGTTTCCTATATTAAGTTCCAAATTAGCAAATTAATGCCAGGTTTTCACTCAAAATGTGCCTATGAAAACATTCAATGCATGCCAAAGCAGAATTATAATCTTTTAATAATATACGATAGTAATAAGTAGGCCTGTGCGAAGTGGCTGGTATTCACTTTGGATTCAGATTCAGCCGATTTGGGGGACAGTGATTTGATTCGGTGATTCGAATCACTGTCCCGAATTGATTTGGCCGAATCTGATTTAGAGATCTGGCCACTGCCAAATCGGGGTGAGGGGATTTTTTTTTTTTTTTAAGAGCTGGGGCCAGGTGGGGCAGCCATGGGCGGGTGGGCAAGCCCACCTCCCCCCACCATGGTCCCCTCCTCCCTTCTCCAGCCCCCTCCCCTCCAAATGACTGGCATGGAGTCTGGGTCCAGCTCCCTACGATGGCAACTGGGGACTTCCTGAATCTCTGAAGCTCTTCGAATCTTTTCCAAATCAATTCAGAGAATTTTGAATTGATTTGGACCTTTTTTTTTGGTTCATTTCATATTTGGAGATTCGCCCGCTGAATCAGGCCAAATCTCCGAATCGGATCAGCACCCAAAGGTTCGCACAGCCCGAGCAATAAGTGCTTTGACCTTATTCAAATAAAACATTGCTTATTTTTCATTAAACGTTGTGACAACATGACATTTTCCCATGCAACATTTCTATTTGGTCAAATCATAACGAGGGGGTGGAAAGCACGCTGTCCAAGTTTGCTGATGACACTAAGATGTGAGGCGAAGTGGACACACTTGAAGGGAGAGGGAGGCTGCAAATAGATTTAGACAGACTACAAAAGTGGGCAGACGAGAATAGGATGGGGTTCAACGTAGACAAACGCAGGGTGCTGCACCTTGGGAGAAGGAATCCACAGCATACATACAGGCTGGGGAGTTCCCCTCTTGAAAGCACAGAGGTGGAAAGGGATCTCGGAGTCATTATTGACTCCAAGATGATCATGAGCCGCTAATGCCAGACCACAGCCAGCAAGGCCAGCCATACCTTGTCATGCATCCAAAGGTGCATCTCAAGCTGGTCCAGAGAGGTGATACTCCTCCTCTATGCGACTTTGGTCAGACTGCAGTCGGAGTACTGCGTCCAGTACTGGGTGCCGCACTTCTCAAGGGATGTGGCCAGCCTGGAGAGGGTTCAGAGGAGGGTCACCCACTTGGTGAGAGGGCAGCAGGACAAGCCCTATGAGGAGAGACTGAGGGACCTGAACCTGTTCAGCCTCAGCAAGAGGAGGTTGAGGGGAGACCTAGTGGCTGCCTACAACCTCATCAGGGGAGATCAACAGCAAATAGGCAGAGCTCTTTTCTCCGCAGCACCACCTGGGGTGACGAGGAACGATGGTCATAAGCTGATGGATAATAGGTTTAGGTTAGAGATCAGGGGGCAATATTTTACAGTTAGGGTGGCCAAGGGGTCAGGCTAGATGATCTGTTCAGGTCCCTCCTGACCCTAGCTACTGTGAAACTATGATAGAAATGAGCTCATCAGAATATTTGTGACTAACTTCAAATTTTACACCCAAGCAATGCTTTTGAAGACAATGAGGTTTCTCATATGAATGTAAAGGGATTCAGGTCATTGACTGCAGTTGGAGAAAAGCTAAATAAGTAAATCTGATCAAAATGAAGCCAATGGGATCTTTTCCCCCCATCTAGGAGCAAAATTTCCTTCCTGATGACAAATTTTTGCCGTGGTTTCAGGTATAATAGATAATGTCCCCACAGTACTTTATTTGTGATGAAAACTCAAACAAAACAAGTCTACCAAAGCCACTTAAGCATTTTTCCAGAACTTATATAATCTACATCCCTCTTTTACTCTTCATTTAGGAGAAAGGCAGTATGCATAATTATTACTTTAAGGATATAAATGAGTTTATTTCTGTAATTATTTATTATGGCATGTTATTGTTGATGATTTATTGCACCAAACAGCCAAAATACCTTAGTGCCATGCTCACAGTGATCTTTTTTTTTTTTTTTTTTTGTATGCACTTGTTGTATGTCTGTAATTATTCTATGCAGACTGGACTGGGAATGGCCACCTGTTCATGTGTAGCTAATTCAATTAGTTGAGGGATTTCTTTCTTTCTGTTCTTTCCTTTTTGATGCTGTTTTTCACAAACCTCATCCCTACCCTTGGTAATTTTGCTGATTCTAGAATCACAGAATACTAAATTTAAAAAGAAAATAGACTCAGATTTTCATAGCATTTTGCATTTGTTCTGTGTACTTTTTATGTCAAATCACTATGGTCTTCATAAAACAGCTTATGTTAGTGAGGGGAATGATCTACGAAACACATGGGGAACGATAAATGCCATATTTCACAAGAGAGAGGACCAAAACAAAAATATCTAAAACTCTTTGATGATATTTTAATTGTGCTCTCGTGCCATATAATTTCATATCCCCCCCTATTTTTTTTTTCATATATGAGCCAAGCTTTCATTTCAATAGGCCCATGGAAGTCCAGACAAGAATCCAGATCTAAGCTCTAAGGACCCGGGAAATTTTACAAGTGGTTCAGTACTTTTAACTTTATATTTTCTTTGCTTCTTTTACATTAGCCAACAATGCATCTATAAATCCTGCATGGTAATATCTTCCTTAATTGCTTCCTGCTATAAATGTGGCTTTTGGGTTAATTATTCAGGAACATAACTTGATGCCATGTGTTACTCATGAGGAGAAGAACTGAAACATTTCCATGTCAGTAAATGCAAAACAGCATAGACAGGAAGAAATCACACCTCTTCAAAAGGAAATCAGTTCTGAGAATCAAAGTGCAGATTTGCTGTGCTTATAGCACTTTGCGACTTGCCATCAGTTTCTAATATTCTCATGTGTATTATGACTAGAAGCTCTCTGAAAAAAGAAGGATAGGAACTCTTTTGAAATGAAAGCATTTTCCAATTCAGGATGTGTGCAGCAGATCAGCATAAGAAACAGCAGCACTGGCTAGAAACATCCACAATTTTTAAGGTAGGAAGAAGTACATATAAACTTCAATTTTCCCTTTTTTTTCACATTGCAATGTATTGGAGGGGAGGGAACAGTTATAAAACACAATGCTACAGGGAATAAGTTCCCCAGTAGGTAATAGATTAAATATTCAATCATAGTTACTGTAGGGCTTCCTACTACCTTTGAAATGCCTGGTACTTGCCATAACTGTAAACAGATATCGGGCCAGTACTTTGAATGATCCATAACAGCAATGCTGTTTCAGAGTTACCAAGACACTTCGGGAGCATGTGGCACAAGGCAAGCTCGTTGTAGTGCTTCTGGTCCAACCAAAAAGATGATAATCCAGCAATAAAAGTTATTTCCCATGATCTGCTCAGTTCCATTTTGCCAACAAAGAATGCTCTATGCATGCTATATTCTCCTGCAGAGTTTGGAGTTCATATGAGAATCAAGCAGCTAAAGTTTTTAGGTACTCCTGGGCCACGTCCCCACAAGTGGTAATGTGCATTTTGTGGCACTGCAAAATGCACGTGGCACATGTAAAAACATTCTCCATGCTGTGTATTTGCAGTGTGGAGCCCAAAATAGATACTGGGAGACCCTGATATCTAATTCAAATGCAACAACAAAAAAATTGTGCAGCACACATGGCTGCAATATGTGCTGGCCACAATTGGAGCCAAACCCCAGAGCCACACTCCAGCTTCTGGCCTGGCTCCATGTGCCCGGATCGCTGCCACTGCAGCCCCGGGAGGCCCCTAGGACCCTAAGTAAGGCTTCTGGGGTCAGCCCAGGTACTAGCCCCAGCCTTCCCTATCCCACCGGAGGCAATTTGCCGTGCACCATGGTGCGTATGCAGGGGCATTTTCTGGGGAAAAGTACCAGCGGCACAGCTATGTGCCACTGCTATTTGCCCTGGAGAAACACATGTGAGCATTTGTGGGGATGCACCCCTGGGGAAAAAACAGTAGAAGGGCAGTACTTGCATGCTCTGTGGCTACATTCCTTTTTTTCCTCTGAAAATGTGCATGTGGGACCATCCTCATGCAAATATAGATTTCTAATTCTACCCCTCTCTATCTCTTTCTCTCCCTGCCTTGAAAATATTTTCAGGGAAAACTATACCTTAAATATCCACCTAGAACCATCTGTTATTAGGGAACTAATTTCTTGGGTCATTTTCTCTTGGGATTTACCCAAGAAATGGTCTCTTAATCAGAAATATTCAAAGTTTGGTATGCAGTACTTGCTAGCTATCAGGAGAGAAATCAACTCAGCAGAGAAGGAAAGAAACCTTCCTTTATCTTTTTTTGATATATACCAAGAGGACACCGCATACTTTCAGACTTTCTTTTCTTCCAGCATGACAAGTAACCCTTACATAGGTCTTTTTTCCCCCCATATACCGAAAAAGTTTTAAATAGTCTATGCCATTATCCCAGTTTGACCAGAGAGGAAACAGAGGCATAAGAGAGGAGAGTTACTTAGGTTGCCCTACAAAACACCGAGAGCGCTAAGTACTGGCCCCAGGGCTTCTGCAGCCAGTCTGGGGTCCCAATCACTAGTCAAATAAAAGAAAGATAAAAATAAAATGAAAGCAGCCTCCAAGAGACTCAAGCTTGTTCTTCTTTTATATCCTGCTATTGCCACAAGATCAAATGATTAGAAGCCGGGTTTGTAAAAATGCAAAGGCACAGTGCATTCAAAACAAAAGGCATCACAATTTCCAACTTACACATACGCTGCACATTTCATATCTGTTCTTTTTTTTTTTTCTCTCTCTCTCTTGATCTTGGCTTATACCTGTTTTGGAAGAGGTCAGAGCCTCCCCAGGGAGGCCAGCCTCACAGTTTGAGAAATGCCACTTTCTATATCTTCCCGTCTTGTGTTCGGCCTGACTTTCAGACTGGGAATCTGCTAACAGATGTTCTTAATCAAAGCTGTCTCCCTGATTACCAGAGGGGTCATTCTTATTAGGAACTTTTTTCACATTTATAGAAAACACAGGGGCCTTCCTTAGAAAGAGCTGAGGCATTGTTTGTCTACAACAATGAACAAACAAGGATAAAATGAACAAAAAGGGCACAAGCAGCGCAGTGGCGGGGGAGGGAGAAATCCATCAAACAGCAAATGGAAACATACAGTAGCAACACAAGGAACATGGGCTGTGAAGACAACCATGTACAAGTATCCATGGTCAGCACACACATTTCCTCATGAGAAACAGGAGGCTTTTTTCAGCTCTTGTGAGATTTTTTTGTTACGAATTTGATGATTTGTTAAAAGCAAATGGATTTTAAAGAAAGCTTCCTTACCCGGGGCTGATGAGTACTTACTCATATGAATATGATAGCAGGGCTAGAAGCAGCCTTCACCTCCCTGCAGGAGGGTTGCAAAGAGGATGGAGCTGGGCTGTTTTCAGTGGGGGCAGGTGGCAGGACAAGGAGCAATGGGCTCAAGTTGCAGAAAGGTAAGATTAGCTTAGCTATTAGGAAAAACTTTCTAGGAGGGTGGTGAAGCATGGGAACAGGTTACCTAGAGAGGTGGTGGGATCTCCATCCTTGGAGGTTTTTATGGCCCAGCTTGACAACCCCTGGCTGGGATGATCAAGTTGGGGATGGTCCTACTTTGAGCAGGGGTTTGGACAAGATGACTTCTGAGGTTCCTTCCAACCCTAATTTTCTATTGTTCTAATATTCTCAGGCAGCTCCACTGGGACTCGACATAGTTTCATAGTAGGTAGGGTTGGAAGGGACCTTGACAAGTCATCAAGTCCGACGCCCTGCCATGACAGGAAAGAGCGCTGGGGTCAAACGACCCCAGCAAGGTGTTCATCTAGCCTCCTCTTAAAGACCCCCAGGGTAGCAGCCAGCACCACTTCTCTTGGAAGTTCGTTCCAGATCCTAGCCGTCCTGACTGTGAAGTAGCGCCTCCTGTATAATATGTACTAAGACATATTAGTACTTGGTGGTGTCATTCACACACAGAAGTGTCCCCCTGTCCCCACCCCGACATGCACCTATTCCAACCAAAAAATGCAGGGATTTAGACTTCCCCTACTCCAGTCCTCCACAATGGCTTGGTGAGTACTGTGATGTAAATATTTTCCTGCAGGGCCACAAGTTTATTTTTCCCTTCCAAGTTCTTATGTCAGTCTCTAAAAGGGGATGGGTGGGAAGGGGAGGACAATATTCCAAAGGAAAGTTGATATATCTCACTTGATCAACACCCCACAACATGAGGTGCTGCACCCAGCTCAGGGTCGAGAGTGTGAAGGTGCTGCATTCAACTGAATACCACCAAGTGCCTGGCATTATCATTGACAGGGTACACAACTGAGTCTACACCAGTCTATTTATACCCAGGAACTGGCTTTGGGGACCAAAAGTGCATCAGTCTGCCAGCTGGCTGCTAGGACAAGCTAAGCAGGCAATGCGGCAAATGTCAGAGATGCATCACTTGGCCCTCGCTGCCATCTCCTCCTCCCCAAGTCAAGTCTGAAAGCATCAAGCACAAAAGGTATTTTACAGCAAAGGAAAATGAAAGAAGTGTGCAGCAGGTGGTGTGGAGCCACTTGTGCCTACCCAAGCCGTCTGCCACTCCGTTGACAGGGAGGATGGAGAGTTGGATGAAAGCTCAGCTACAGACCCAAGCAGACACCGGGGCATTGGTGTGAACACTAGGAGGTCTGATTCTCATTTTCACTGTCTCCTCCACCTTGCTCTGACATTACCTCCACCCCTGCAATTTCCCTTGATACTCCTCTGATGTTGGTGCCAGTGTGATGTAAAGGGGCCTCAATGTAAATGAGAATCCTTTCCAGCCTGCAGGGGAAATGGGTTATTACAATAATCAGTTCCTTGATTAATGATCAGTAAGTTTCTTACAATTTATAATTACAGGAAGCAATCCTTCCTCACCTCATTATAAAAGAGAAACATGTATGTGTGAAAGAGCACGGGTCTGTATTGGTCTATCCAAACAACTGAGCAGTGGATCTGTCTTCAGAAGCTTGGCAGGAAAGAAGCCATTTATAGTGGGGACAAGTGAATCAGACGCAGGGGCTTATTATTTTTTTTTTAACATGGTGTCGGGGTATCAGTGACATCTCTGTCTCACTACTTCTGAGACATTAAACTTGGCAGTGCCAAGCACTCCTCTTTAAGACCTTGAC
>NW_005842038.1:542380-549009 GCF_000455745.1 Alligator sinensis | reverse complement strand
TCTTTCCCATTTAAACCAGAGAACAAACAAAGCTATATGCATTTGTACAGTCAGTGGGGGCAGAGGACATGGTGGAAATGAAGATACACGCATGATGCCTTCAGACCCACACGGGTGGATATGAACTGGAACACCGGAGCCAAACTTCCCTGCACTTTGAATGTTTGGATTTGAATCACAACCTGCATTTGGGCCTCTTGATGCTCACTCATCTTTCCTTCCAATTCCCAAAACCCTTCCCAGAATAGTACTTTTATTGCCTGCAGTCACAGGAACCCTGAAGACATAAGGCTAGCTAAAGGCTGCAGTGGGATTCCCTTTCAACCAGCAGTCGCATAAAATGACTCTTGGAAAAGGGGTGGTTGGCACAAGCTGTTGCCCTGCATGCACACATGTGGTCTAAAGGCATCACACATGTATCTTCATTTCCACCACATCATCTGCCCTCACTGATTATACAATATATATTTTATCTTAGGACACAATTGGTTCCTGAAAATGATATCTTAAGTCGAAATGTAACTCGGAACCGATTTTCCCATAGGAAACAACGTTACAAATGGGAGATTGGTTCCTGAAGCAAGGCCCGATACCCTGTTTTCACCAAAAATAACCCAGTATTTTCTACTCAATCAATTATAGATGAGTAGTATAGCTACATTAATATATTTATATTGTAAATAGCAATCGTATTGATTTGGAAGGACTTCTTTGAGGTGACTTTGCTGGACTTGTTGAAGGGTTCTTGGCTGGAGTCCTCTCAGGAGTCCTGGTTGCAGGTGTTTCTGGAGTCTCGTCTGCTGTCTTAAAGAAAGTGTCCAAGGAAGTTTGGACAGATGCTCTCCAGGGAGACGGGTAACACAGCGACTTGTTCACTGTCATGGCGTCACATCAGATCAAGCATTGTGAAGTCAAAACTGACATCAGAAAGTTGAAACCAGGTGTCAATTTAGAAATGTTGTAAGTGCGAAACGTTGTAAGTTGAAATGTTGTAAGTTGAGGACTTCCTGTGTTGCAAATGTTTTATGTCCTATTTACTTGGTGCCAGAGACAACAACCGCAAGGGCTTATAAATTAGGCAAGCTCCAGATAGTTAGGATGACCGGGGAGAGAAAGGATTCTTCCTGCTAGACGGCAGGAAACACGAGCACTTCCTCCTGCTTCAACTCATCCTCCCTCTGTAAAAAATAACCCAGAAGTTCCCGAACACCACACACAGCCCTTGTTCCCAATTAAGTAGCTGCTTACTAGCCAGCTCTTGCTTTCAGACTGCCCCCTCCCCTGCAGCATTGAGCTTCCCTGTGCTGATGTTCCCATTTTTAATCTGCCTCTTGGCCTCCAGTGACAATGCATTTGCCAATTTGCTGCACCTGTACTGTAAGCTGGGCTTTATTAACTGAACTCTTCTTAAGGTGGCAAACCTCCCTGTCATACTCAATAATGAAAATATACAATCCCTCAGCTGGGAGTCAACACAGACTTCCCATTCACCCCAATACAGGGATGGAAACACTAAATCATTTCTCCACACTAGCAATAAAGCACTCAATGCAACTGTCTCCAGCTCAGTGAGCTGTCTTTTTCTTTCATATTAATGCTAATGGTTTCTTCCTTGGGGATAAACACCTTTATAATTTTCTCTTAAATGCATCCACTGAAGCAAGCTTCATTGTTAACTCTCTCTCAAAACCCCAACTGCCTTTGGTTTATTGCATGCCATAAAACCCTTTCCCCCTCCTCATTTGTATGCAGGAAAGAATATAACCGATTTTCACCTTTTATCACAAAATGCATCATAAATGGCAAAGGGAAGGAATTAATAGCTCAGTAATTATATTTTAGTAAACAGTGGAAAAACAGCAGTGTGGAGGTAATGACTGCAGCTGGCAGGCAACAGCTCGCCGGGGATTCAAACAAGCCCTTGTCAGCTCGCATGAGGGATACAGCCTTGCCACGCTCCCCAGTGGGGCTCATGCTGCCTTGCAAAGTTAAAACAGGAGGTCAGGGAACCAAACCCACCACCGCTGTGATAAATGACTAAGAGCGATATCCTGGTCTTACATATTTACTCCCTCGTGATGGCTTCCCCAGCAAGTCTGTTTACTTACAAATCCCAAGTGATGGCTCTTTTCCCCGCTACCCACCAGCTCTGGTAACTTCACCTGGAATCTGAAAAGCACACTGTGCTTTCCTTTGCCTCTTGCAGCATTTCATCATCTAGAGAAAAAAATCTTGCCAGTGACAGATAGCTGAGAGTTTAGCTGAGGTGTACCCAATGGTGGTATTATATAAATCATAAATCATGATAATGAAGACCACAAAACCAGCTAGCTTTGCTACTGTTGTATTGACTTTGAGTAGCTCACAGCACTAAATGCAGTTATGAGTCTGTGATACAGAGGGCCTTGGCCCATGCCTTAGGGTTACACCAGTGTATGGGTGATATCAAATGCATCCATCCTGATTTTACATTTTGCACCTATATTTGGCTTGTGCAATGGGTAGGGAGAAGAGAAAATTGGTCCTATACTGTGGACCCAATTTATGTACTATGGACCCAATTTCCCTCGGGTCTAATGATACGAGATATCTGTCTTCTGTTTCTGGGCTTGATCTTCATCTTCTCCCCTCATCCACCTCTCCAGGGTGCCATGTGATACACATCACTGTGAGCCTGAGATTCTGGCATACATCAGGAGTATCTTAACTGGAGTCAATGGACTTACAGTACAGTAAAAAAAAAAGAAGGGAATCAGGTCCTAATTTTTGTAGTTGAACAATACAGAGCCATGTTTCTAACCATAGCAATTAAAAATCTTTTGCCAAGCTGAGATGGGACAACAGTCACTAGAAGAGACGTGGATGTGTATGAGGAGAGATGTCCCAAATGGGAAGCTTCAGGGAAAAAAAAACAAAAACAAAATTTTCAAGAGTTCAGTTCCTTCTAGAGAGGTTGTGGACTCTCCATCCATGGAGGTGTTCAAGACCTAGCTAGATAAAGCTTTGGCTGGGATGAGCTAGTTGGGGCTGGTCCTGCTCTGAGCAGGTAGTTGGACTAGATGTGACCTCCTAAGGTCCCTTCCAAACCTTATTTTCTACGATTCTCTTTAGTCCTTTAGATGATATTGAGCAATTCAATTAGGGCAAAATCCCACCCAGAAACTAGAAAATCAAAGCCGAATACCCCACCTGAAAGAGCCAAAAAATTCAGTGTGGGTACCTACATTTTGGCCTGCTGAGTTCCCTTGACATCTAAGCACACACTTCTAAGTAGGCTCTGAAGCTGGCAACTCTGAGCAGCTAGGCTCTTAACTTCCCCATGAGCAAGGTTGTGACTCACAAACGAGGCAAATTAGCACCTAAATTCATGCTCTGAGCACAACTAACATACACTTGGACCAAGGAGTTTCGTACAAAGTACAGCTTTAACAGTCACTGGCATTCAATAAAGCCACCTGCTGATGTCTACTTTTTACCTAATAGCTATAAACTAGAATTTGGCCAGTGTCCTGAGTTGTAGGCTCCTTCCCTCAGCCTACTCCCATGTCCTGCTTCCTGGGAGACTTCTCCCATCACTGGGCTACAGAATAGCCTGAGCAGGGCACCTGCACCCTCCATTCCCCACCCCTGTTGAAGCAGGGCTCAGAACCAAAGGCTCTCCTTTTCCAGGTGAGAGCTTTAACCATTGAACTAGAGTCAAGCTCCCTCTTGCTTGCTTGCCATATAGCCCAATGAATCTTACACTCTCAGCTGCATAGAGATCTAGCCTCAATAAGAGGGCTCTTGGGTGAATGGAGGAACCTGAAGTGCGGATTCCTATATTTTAGAGAAAAACAGAAATCCTCCCAACACACCCCTGCACTCATTGTTCCTCACCTGCTAGCACTAAGATATTCCCTCGGCAGTGCTCAGGGTGTGTGAATTGCCTTTTGAAAGCACATAACTCTCTCCTTTTACTGTATATGTCTAGACCCATGCTTCTGAAGCCAGGCTTCTAAATGGCCAATCTGGGTTCTGCCTTCAGTCTCCGCGTCAGTTGGTCCATCTGTAAAATGGACACAGTAGCTTTTATTTACCCCATTATAGTGTTGTGAGCATCCAGAAAGGTGCTAGGTCACAGTGGCACAGGGCCTGTGTAAGTACAGAATAACCTAAAAAGGACTGAGTGACTACCCGACCCCTCCCCCTCCCCCTTGTATGAATTTGGAGGTGATCTTATGGAATTTTTCTTTCTCTGTCTTAAAAAAAGGTTTCAGGTGCAAATTTGTAGTTAAAAGGCAAAAGGGATAAAAAAAAAAAAAAGGAAAAGATAAGCACATCTCAGTTCTTATACAGGGGCAGCCAATACATCTGCAGATGAGCTTTTGTTCTTTGTTGTTTCAAAGGGAGAGCTTACTCCCTAGGCAAGATTTGATATGCATCCTCCTACTGGCCTGGTAATGACATAGAACTGTTATGGCAACAATATATTCTCATTAGCCATTAGTCCTTAACAAAAGCAGGAGAGAAAAATCTTTCTGAGCTGGAGGAATCAAAACAAATGCAAAAACTGAAATATATCTGGTGCAAAAAAAAATCATAACCCCCCTCCCACCATCTGTGAATAATTACATTAATCATTTTCTTGAATTTCCTTGTTGTCCTTCCTTTCCCCTTTCACCTATGTAGCAATCCAACAACAGCATTTATCAGTGCTTTAAGAGATGGCAAAATGTTCCAATAAAATACACACCAATGAGAATTTGCTACTCAAACTCATGCTGAACTGTTCATTGAGGTTTGCTGATCTGTGCTTTTTGTGCACCTTTAGTGTGGCTGAGACTATAAACACACGTATTGAAATACAATATCTTGAATGTGAGCTTTTGTTTGTATTATTTTCCCATTTCATGAAAGCCTTTCCCTGTGAGATTCCCCAAGGAATCTTATAGATTCGAAAGGTGTGAAGAGTCCAGTTCTCATCTGAATATGTACCTTTCTAAATGGCACCTCGTCCCCTTTTTGGTGGAATGCCCCCTTCCTTGTCTGTGATTTACTGGTATTGTACATTAGACAGTCCTTGGTTATACATTAGAAAGAGCCCTACAATAGGTATAGGGACCCAGGAATCCTGCTCCTTGGAAGCTCTTTTCTTAATGGGGCACCAAATCTCACTCCCATCTTCCTTGTTTGTTCTCCTTTTGGTCTCATGACTCTTGAACTGCCCGGTAGCAAGAAGCTGGACTGTTCTCAGTGGTGGCAGATGACAGGACAAGGAGCAATGGGCTCAAGTTGCAGCATGGGAAGTTTAGGTTACATATTAGGAAGAATTTTGTCACTAAAAGGGTAGTAAAACACTGGAACAGGTTGCCCAGAGAGGTGGTGGAAGCTCCATCCTTGGAGGTTCAAGACTTGGGTAGACAAAGCCTTGGCTGGGATGATGTAGTTGGGGCTGGTCCTGATTTGAGCAAGGGGTTGGACTAGATGACCTCCAGAGGTCCTTTCCAACCCTCATTTGCTATGATGCTATGCTCCTGCACTTGTCTTTACAAAATTCTGGACCAGCCCATGGTTATCAGCAAACACCTTTAAAGTGGGGATCACACCCTGAGAATCACAAGTAATGGTAGGTCCCTAATATATCCCATGTGTCAGGTGCCTGAGATCTCAAGGGAACAGGCATCCCTCTGTAACAGTCTTCTGTCACCTATATCTGGGCTTTCTGAATCACCCTTTGGAGGTTCATAGATTCATAGAGTCATAGATTCACAGATGTTAGGGTCGGAAGGGACCTCAGTAGATCATCAAGTTCGACCCCCTGCATAGGCAGGAAAGAGTACTGGGTTCAGATGGCCCCAGCCAGATGCCTATCTAACCATCTAACCTCCTCTTGAAGACCCCCAGGGTAGGGGAGAGCACCACCTCCCTTGGGAGCCCGTTCCAGACCCTGGCCACTCGAACTGTGAAGAAGTTCTTCCTAATGTCCAGTCTAAATCTGCTCTCTGCTAGCTTGTGGTCATTATTTCTTGTAACCCCCGGGGGCGCCTTGGGGAATAAAACCTCACCAATTTCCTTCTGTGCCGCCGTGATGAACTTATAGGCAGCCACAAGGTCGCCTCTCAACCTTCTCTTGCGGAGGCTGAAGAGGTCCAGATGCCCCAGTCTCTCCTCATAGGGCTTGGCCTGCAACCCCTAACCATACGAGTGGCCCTTCTCTGGATCCTCTAAAGGTTATCCACATCCCTCTTGAAATGCGGTGCCCAGAATTGCACGCAGTACTCCAACTGCAGTCTGACCAGCGCCCGATAGAGGGGAAGTATCACCTCCTTGGACCTATTCATCATGCATCTGCTGATGCACGATAAAGTGCCATTACCTTTTCTGATGGCTTCGTAACACTGCCTACTCATGTTCATCTTGAACTCCACTAGGACTCCAAGATCCCTTTCCACTTCCATTCAACTAAGCAGGTCATTCCCTAGGCAGTAGGTATGCTGGACATTTTTCCTCCCCAGGTGCAGCACTTTGTATTTCTCCTTGTTGAATCGCATTCTGTTGTTTTCTGCCCACTTGTCCAACCTGTCCAGGTCTGCTTGCAGCTGTTCCCTGCCCTCCGGCGTGTCCACTTCTCCCCACAGCTTTGTGTCATC
>NW_005842038.1:507687-541657 GCF_000455745.1 Alligator sinensis | reverse complement strand
TTCTGCCCATTTAGTAGGGGTCCTATTCCTCCCTGGGCCTTCCTTTTACTCCCTATATATCTAAAAAACAATTTTTTGTTATCCTTTACTTGGGATGCCATCCTCAGCTCTATGGTAGCTTTGGCCCGTCTAACTGCCTCCCTACATGTGCGAGCAGAGGAGGTATACTCCTCTTTGGTAATCTCTCCCCGTTTCCACTTTTTATATGCTCCCCTTTTAGTCCACAGGCTGCCCTGGATTTCTCTGGTCAGCCAAGGAAGCCTCCTGACCCCTTTCCCTCTTTTTCCTTGCATCGGGATCGTCTCCCTCTGTGCCCGAAGGATCATTTCCTTAAGGCACAGCCACCCTTCTTGGGCTCCCATCTCTTCAAAACTCCTACTCTGCAGTGCATTCTTGACTAATTGCCTGAGTTCACTGAAATCAGCTTTCCTAAAGTCTAGCACTTTCACCCTACTAGTTACCTTACCCACTCGACGTCTTATGATGAAGTGGCACCACTCCAAATCTTTTTTTCCACCTAGGCACATAATTCTCTCTATTAACTTCATAGGGATAGTAGGTTCCTTTCCAAGTTAAAAATGAATCCCCCTCTCAAGCCAGGCACCAACTCCTCAATTGTTTTGGTGCCTATGTTCCTACACAATCAATCTGAATTTTGTCCAAAATGACTCGCCCTTGGTGCCACAGTGATTTACTATGGAGTAAATAGAGACATAAAATAAACTTGGGGATCTTGACTGCCAGGCACTTGCTTTATCTAGACCAAACTCCCTGCTGAGTTCAGAATCAGTCACAAGAAACAGGCCCTGCCCATGTGGCCCTGCTTCTTATGGTTGATGCCCAGAGTGGGGATGGTTTAGTATGGGAGAGATCCTCAGAACAGCAGTGGCATGAGCACCCAAGACCTTGCTAAATCTACACTGCCTGTTTGTCTTGAGACTACATGGAGCAGGAGTGAATGGACAGACCTTTTTCTTCTCACTGGTCCCAACTTGGCAGGACATGCTACCGCCTAGAAGCCAACACCTTCTACCATTGAAGTCAACAAGTGTTCTGCTATAGTCTTATAGGGAAGAAGTGGGAAACCTGTGATTTTTAACATCTGAATCTGAGTCAATGATTTACAAGTGTATTGTTATTATTTAATACCTTTCTTTATCCTCCAAATCTTTTTTTCCAGAAGCTGTGGTTCCCCAAATAAAATGATTTAGTGATGGGATGGACCTTATTTCTCCCTGCAGGGCTTATGTCAAAATACAGAGTAGTTTGCCACAATGAGGCATTTAACAAAGCCTGCAGGACCACCGTTTGATTTTCTGAATGTCAGCCTCAGCCTGAGTAACCAATAAATATATAAAGAAAAATAAATTAATGCTTTTCACCTAGCACATTGAGTTAATGATCGCTACTTAGCTCATTAATACTGCGCCTTAAAAATAAAATGTGAGTGTTTCATTTACACATTACCGTGCGTAGGAGAAAATGCATTAAAATAATTTTCCCCTTAAAAGAACAAGCTTTAAAGGCCCATTAAAATATAATTACTGCCAAAAATGCATTTTACATTTCCTCGAGATAAGCTGCAGTAGCTGGGTTTGCAACTCATCTTGCATTTGATTCAGGATTATGGAGCAGCATGTTTTGATAATAAGCAGAAGGATCACAGATAACAGTCTGAGTGAATCATTGGGCTATGTTTTGTCTGGGAAAGTGTATTTATCTGAAGGGCTCTTGGGACTAATATGGTTCCTCTTCAAAACTTGAAGCAAGGGACAAAAATCCTAGTCCTGGAGGTTGGCAGGATGAACACATCTTGTGATTTCCTAGCATTTTGAGAGATGGCTTTCACTACAGAGCATGCTCTTGTTGTCCGGTTGGAAGTGCCTGTCTGAGAATGAATTCATGTGCACACAGCTCCAGACAAAAGGGACCCTCTTTAAAATGTCAGGCCATAGCGTTTTAAGGCCAGTTGTTTCCAATATGGGCCTTATATCAGGGAACTGAGACTGTGTACCAGTTTGACTGCAAAAATAATCCCACATTTTTACAGGCATAGGTACTATAATTGTGCCTTCGTTTTTTATGTGGACACCTGCCTTGTGGTTGCAAGCGAGTTTGCTTTTCTATCAAGGGCTCTCTTTATGCGGTTAGGTTTGTGCGGGATGCTCTTTTTCAAGCTCAATGTAAGGACTCAGTGCGGAGCTCATATTCGAGGAGCAGGAAGGGTGAAGCCAAGTCAAGAACAAAAGTCTACGCATCAGTGAGCAGTGTATAAATGCAGCAGAGGAGATAAGTGCCGTACATACTCCGGAGGGAGGGAGTGAAGCAGGGCTGCAGAATCAGCAATGCATTTCAAGCTTAGCATGGGGAGTGACAAAGGCTGAAAGCAAGGGGTGAGAACATTTCCATGGCTCTGTGTGAAAGATCTTTGTGAAGGGATGGGTGCCATCAGTCATTGCTAATAATTAGCAGATGGAATAGAGGCAAGACAAAAAGGCTAGGAGCCTGGATCTCCACTCGTTTTAACCAACATAATCCAGGGATAAATTCCTTTGAAGACAAAGGAGTTACATTAGTGTAACTAAAATATAAGGGAAAAAAACGTCCAGACTGGTCGGTGACTCCTTGGGAAGAGTGAGAGAAACTGAGAGGCAGACACCAGCATGCAGGCATGTTAACAAAGGTGCATCCCATAGAAAAATTCAAGCCAAGTCACCTTCATAGTAAATGCTCCCTTGTAGCCTCACAGGACACACCTCGAGTTCTGCTCCAAAGGCAGGTGCCTCTACGGGGCTGAGGCAACAACCAGCTTTAGGGGCCCATCATATTGATCCACTCCATTGAACTCAGTGGGAGCTTTATTTCATTTCAACATCAAGCCTGTTCAGAGGAATCTCTCCATTGCTAACCACAGACTTCCTTGACTTCAATGGATTTTGGCCCAGGCCCTTAAATTTATTTTAGATTTGTGTAGTTAAAACAGCATAGCCAACAGAACTACACAGGGTATTGAACAGGCCTTCAACATACAAGCAACTAGAAGTACCCTTGTTGTCATAGGGTCACGGAGAAGTAGGGCTGGAGGGGCCCTTCGGAGGTCATTCAGTCCAACCCCCAGCCTGAGACAGGATCATCCGTATCCAAACTATACCATACAACCATAATCTAAACTCTATGTAAGACTGCCATCAACCCTGACACAACATAGACCTAACACCCTAGCCTGCCACAAGCAAATCTGGGGAACCGCAGTGGCCAATGTCCTGCTTCTATAAAATGATGTCTATATGCTCAAGAGGTCTCAAGTAGCAGTCCACACACCCTGCTACAGAGGAAGGCAATTAAGACCCCTACAGTCTATACCAATCTGCCCATGGGGGGAAATTTCTTCTTGACTACAAACATGGTGATTGGTCCAAACTTAAGTGGAGGGGCAAGACCCTCTAGCCTAGACCCTCCATCTCTGTTTCTAGCAGGAGAATCAGCATATCCCTGTTGAAGTCCCCAGCCTTGGCTGTAGCCAACATCCAATGTCTCTGGGAAGTCTGAAATAAACCTCGACACATATAGGAGAAAAAAGGGGCTGGAGGACAGGAGTAAGCTGAAGTCCTAGACCCAAAACGTTACTTACTTACATGATTTAATCTTTTTCAGTCTCTATATCCCATGCTGTCTAGACTTCATTATTTTTTGCTTGATCATAACACTTTATTACTCCAGTGCTAGTGGTGTTCCTTAAAATAGTGCAACAAATTCCCCCAAATCTGTATTTACCTGCATATTCATCTATGAAGTTGGAAAATGTGGAAGAGGGGCCTGTAGTATATTCAAGGGAATTTGATGACAAATGGTAATATCTGAATGAATATGAACTTTCCTTTGAGTAGACATTTCAACATTTTCAATCTGTAATTTTTTTTTCAAAGGTAAACAATTCTTCAATTCAATTCAATTTCCCCTCCAACAATTTAATACAAGAAAATGGCTTTTAAAGATGTTTCTAAACAAAACAAAAAAGCTGTCTTTTGTCACAGAAAAAAAGTAGGACTTAAGTTTTGGCCTGAAAAAAAAATTAAAGGTAATTTTAAAAATCAACAATTTTGTATGAGGGGTACTTCAGGAGAAATAGTAAATTAAAAATGCCTGATCACAAGGCATACTGAAAAGCTGATAGATAGATAGATAGATAGATAGATAGATAGAGTGCTTACCCTGTCCCCATTAGGTGTCACTAAGAATATTTCACTCGTGAAGTTGCCCTCTTTGACCAAGGTAGCTTTTTCCCTCTGTCTAATTGATATTCTCTTTCTCCCATCTTCAGACCATACCAACTGAGGTCAAAGTATTGATACCCACTGGAAAGGCATGAAGACACGGAGAATGAAAGGAATCTGTTTCTGTTGCATTTTCCCTTATAAGATGAATAGTTTTGATCACAGTTTCTGTGGCCTGTGGGGCAAAAACCGCTTCTGCCTTGAGCCGCCCCTAAAGAGCCCCCTATAAAGAGGAAAAGGAGATCTGGGAATAAGGTGATGCCTTTCATCCTGCTTTCCTTTCCTCACCTCAAATGCAGCGATTTGAGCAGATTATATCCAATTTATCCTTTGATCTGCACCTTAAAATATGAATGCAAGTATTTTGCTGTGTAGGGCCACAGCAAATCTGAGTCCCAGAAGGGAGCATTGTTAGCTGTATTAAGAGATGCCACAACAGGCATATGCTGCCGTACATAAAGAGATCTGGCAGAGCACTCACACAGGGCCAATTCCTTCAGCAACTCCACAAAAAGGTTGGGGCTATCAGGCACAGTTGACACCTACTTCCGCATGAAATGTTGTTCTAATTTCCCAGAGAAGTGCATATTTGCTGGAGAGTCTGTGTCAAAGCTCTGCCTACCTCTAGTGATAGGATAGATTTAACATAAGAGGGATGGTAATTTGAGGGAGTCTTCCTCCTTGGAAGTGAGTTGAATTTCATAGGGAAATGGTATATCCATGAATAAACTTTGTGCAAACTGGAACCCAGATGATCTAAATGGACACAAGTCTAATTGGCAGGTGATCATCACTCCTCCAAATAACAGTTTCCAGCCGGGAGTTATCCAGAGGCTCGGGAAGATTGCACCAAACTTTCTAATCTTTTGCCTTGTGGAGAAGAGTTTTTTTCATAGCCACAAAACCACAAGCCATAGGAGTTGACACAATCTTGGTCTGGGTCCACCTATGCCGTGAGAAATGGAATATAATGAATCTAGCAAAGCTCAGGAGAAGAGAACCTGCCCCAGAGGTAGGATCAACAAAGGGAAGCACTGCATTACACAGAGAATTATTTTTTAGGGGTCTGCCTTATATGGTAGAAAGATGCGCCCCCTTTTTCATCTTCTTTTGCATTACTTTTTGCAAAGGTTTGAAAACATCACTCCTTGAAATGATGAAAATATGAAGATTTCATTTTTTATAAATGGCTAAAATGTAATATCTTCCATGTGGCAGGTATCCAGGATTTTTTTTAATGAAATCTTCATATTTTCCCAAGCAGGAAGCAACTGTGACCACCTGAAACTGGAAATCCTGCTTCTGCCTTTGTTGCAAGATAATTTGCCCCATCACAAATCCTCACAAGAGATGAGAGGCTCCAGAGCCACTATGAACTGACTGCCCAGAGGAGTTTTCCATTTCTTGACTCTTCTGTGAAATCCTATGAAATATGAACTCTCATTTCTACCCAGGAGAACTTTTACAATCTCTTCTCCAATGCCCGATGAAGGGTGTTTGTGCCTGAAAGTTTGCAATTATTATTATTTTTTTCTGTGTGCAAAAATCTTGCTGGTCTAATAAAAGATATCATCTCTACTATGAGTCCTGATTGCCACATGCATCTATACACTGTGTACATGTCTTTTCTGTTTCTTCTGACATAACCATCTGGCTGGACTTCAAGATATGGGACAAACAGACATACTTTTTATGATATATAATATATGTAGTTTATGATATATAATATATGTAGTTTAAAAGTATTGTTATCATGTATAGAGCAGAGATAAAAAGCAATATTAGGGTCAAATGTGTAATATTTTTTTCTGTATGCCCTTATTAAGTGCATTCTCTGCATGCTTAGGTGAACAACACTTTGCCACACCTATTATTGGACCTATTTTAGCATCTTGTTTATCTCCACTACTTATGGGACAAAGACATTATATTTCTGATGTGCCCCTTGATCCTGTCTCTCACTAATTCCCCCATGTTATGCTGAAACTGCTCCTTTTTTGTTTGAATAGTTAAGATTGCCTCCATCCCTATGACCCATATATTTGAGGTTAAGATCTTTGTTTTTTTCCTCAGAAAGAAAGGTTTACATTAGGAAACTACTCACCTGTCCAGCAGTGTCTAGAATGTCCAAATAAGCTGGTTCATCATCAATTCGGACTTGAGTTTTATAGGCATCCTCTGAAAAACACAGTGGAGTTTGGCTGAGCACAGGGATAACTTAAGGAATAGAAAAGGAAACACATTGGCATCTCTAGAGTGGGATTTTCAAAAGTCATCAATCCTGAGTCAGAGAAGGATTTTGGAAATCCCACCCTTTTTCCTAAAAATGTTAGAAGGAAATTCTGAAAAGGAGGAGTAAAGCCCTAGTATGCTGAATTGCATCCCTATCTAGAAAGTTAACTAACACCTAGGCAGTACTAGCAGTTTATTTACAGCCATTGCTAAAACAACACAATAAAATGGACAATAAAATTATGGAATAATAAGATTATATACTTTTTGGTTATTGGTGAAAGCATCCAATAAGATTACACATTCTGCCAATTTAAACAAAATTAAGTTATAGCATAGTAGGCAATGATCCAAAAATAGATAAAGTCAAGCAATGTAAAATGGTAGAGTACAAAAATTAAACTCAGGCAATTCAATTTGATGTGGGCCCCTATTCTTTGTGCAAGTAATGAAAATACACTTAAAGAGTAGAAGACAGACTGTAAATTGTGAGAAAGACGCCAGATTGTTTTTTCTTCATTAGCCCAGTAATTTAAAATTTTCTGCTAATGGAGAGATCTGTTTTTCTCTTATTTCTTCAAAGAATGAACACGACTATAAATAGAGGTTTAAGTCATCTATCTTATTCTTCCCTGTAGAACATATCTTGCCTGTACTTGGGTCTGACACCACCTGCCCCTAATATAATGCAGATCTGTTTAGAGTGAATCGCAATCTAGTAACGGCCTCTCATTGTTTGCAGTTTTGTGCTTCAGACAGACAGGTTGCAAAGCCAAAAGAGTGCTTTATTAATCTCCAAATGGAGAAGTTTGAGAAAATCTCACTATCTGCCCCTCTGTCTGCATGCAAGCATCTTTAATTCTTAAATGGGTATTTTGTTTTAAATAGAGGAGGAATCGTGGGTCAGTAACTGTCAGCACTGCCCAGGCGTTTGTCTGGAGGAGAACACCTGGCACCATGGTTAATAAAAAATACTATTTAACCATCCAAATAAGGGCTTATTTGAAAGAAGAGAGGCTTCTAAATTGCATGTCTTCAGGTATTTGATAGGGTATTTGATCCAATAATTCTGAGATTTCCCCTTGAGCTAAAGGGTTCAGCCCATGTTAAGCAGCCCTGTTTCAGATGGAATGAGCTCCCCATCGTAGAATTTGGTAGAGATAAGCGTCTCTTTAAAAAGTAATTAGAAATGCTTTTTATTTTGGGGAGAAACCATGGGGTCAGCACCCCATAGTTCCTTAGCACCCAGGCACCATTTAACCTGCAAGGTTTTATGGGCCTTTTTGCACAGAGGTGAACGTTCCTTATTATTTCATGCTTCCACATCAGGCCTTAATTTAAATCCTTCAAATTGCTAGGCAAAAGGACCTCCCAGGTAATGGGAAAGATTCCCATTGGTTGTACAAAGCTTAGGATCAGCCCCTTTTGTAGACATCAATTAAGTCTCTCAACATCCCTGGAAGGTAGGAGAATTGATTTATTTTTTAATAAAGCCTCACCCCGAACAACTGTGCCTTGTGGACCTTTCCATTTGCTCCTGGTTTGTTGAGCTAAATAATAAATAAATAAATGAGGGAAGGACTAATATTTGCGTAATTTGTTTTGCTCAGCTTTATATTTCATTCCCTTCTTGTTGTTTGTATTTCCTTGTTAAGGTTAAATGGAGCCTAGACGTCAGACAATATTTATACTGGAAATAGTCCTAGAAATTATCTGTGTTGTTTAATTAAACAATAATGCACAGCAGACTGAGTGGTTACGGTGATTGATGTTGTGCCTTGGCTGTGCAGTGAGGCATGAGGTGAAGACAAGTGCTTCCAATGCACCTGAGAAGTGTCATTAATCAGCATGAACATATGGCCAGCAGCATCCCATGGCTCACAAGCCCCTTACTGTCAGAGAAGGTTCAGGATCGGGCCCTTAATGGCATTACACTGTGGATCATGAAAATTATAATTAGCACATTCCAAAACGGTTCTTAGAGACATTACACTCCTCAGTTATACATAAAATGATAATAGCCTCTGGGAAAGGCTGCATTAAATGAGCATTGCAGCAGTTAAATAAAGCATTCACACATAAAGGAAGGCCAACGTGAACTTTGCCTGTGCACTTTTAACTTTGCCCCCTTCTGAGCACGCCTTGCCAAGCAGTTTTAATTACATGCTCACATACGAATCTTTCCTTGGGATCCGACCCTTTTTTCAGGCCTTAGTTCAGCAAAACGTTTGCACACATGCCTAATTGCCCATAAATAAGTAAACCTATTGACTTTGAGATAGGCTTAAAATTAAATGTGAACTGAAATATGCAAGTACAGAGAAAAGGCAATGGCGTTCTTTCCACTGGGTGTCAATTAGGGTCTTTGATGCCTAGTCTAGATAACATACAACAGGAAAGGCAGGCTACAATTTTAATTAGTCTGTTAGAACTAGGTGTGGGTATTTAACCCATCTAATAAAATGTGGTCAATTGGCCAGTCAAATATTGGTCCAAAATTGTAAAAAAAAAATGCCAATAGGTCCAAATAATACACAAAGAAAGCACCAATTTTCCATTTTGAAATGTGACAAAAAACAGTTAAAAAGTCATATTTCTGTCAAGAAAACTACAAAAAATATTGTAGTTTTAAAAAAGATTCTATAATGTTTGACCAGTCAAAAATAATTAGTCAATTGACCAGTCAGTCGGCAATGTTTGACCGGTCAATTGACCAGCAAGGCAACCCTAATTAGGGCAGGCCTGAAGAATTTGTGTTCAGTACAAATGATATCTTTCCACCAAAAATGAGCCGGTCTGTCACTAGCCATATGTATAATTTCTGTGTATATACATAATTATATACTTACTAATACATGCATGCAAAATGTCAGCTTCACAACTCTGGCCTTGCATTCATGCCTCAGAGGCTTCACCCTTCTAGCATCCATGGTTTGGGCAGGTATCTTGTCTCACTTATATCACTGTAAGTGCAAAGTCTAATAACTTCACTGCATTTATTCCAGATGGACACTTGCAACTGAAAGCAGAATTTGGGCTAAACAAAGCAGAGATTGAAATTATTTCTGTCCCATTTGCACCTGAGATGAACTGGGAAGTTGTGGGGCTGGTTAGATCTCACAAAACTGGCTGCTGGCCTCTATGAAAAGAGAATCTCAGCTTCCCATCCTAAACAAGTATTGTTTTTTGGGTTTGTTTGTTTTTTCCATTCAGGTACAAGTTCCCCAGAATCAGAAGAGTTACATTTGAGTAAAGCTGGAACAAGCAAATCAGGCTCTACGAGTATAGTGTTTTTGCCTCTTGAGAAGATCATGTCGAACACACAAAGCAACACGTTACACATATTTAATCAGTGCCTTTAATCCACGGGTCTCAAGACACTTTATGATGAGTTAGCAATACCAATCCTCATCCCATTTGCTATGTAGACTAACACATTTTTGTGTGTTTGAAAGGCAGTGAAGGCTGAGAAGAGTATTGAACTGCTATGTTTTAAGGGCCAAGTGCTTTCACTCGATATCTGTGCAGATGCACGTGTAACCTACATATGTTATGTTGCAATATCTGACGTGCTTGGCCAAAGAATGGGAGAGAAACAGTGGGAAAGAGACATGGATTGTACCTGCAATGCCCTGTCTCTGCACAAATACACAGAGCAGGACTAGGGAGATCAGTTCTCAGAGCCAAAAAATAGGGGGCATCTGTTACTGCATAGGCTTGGTATTGCTTTCCAAACTGGTTTACAAAAGGTTTACTGAGCTCATCTACACATGATATTAATGTGGCACAATAAACTCTGTTGCAGTTCACACTGGAGTTTATTGCTCCTGGGGGCAGTGTTTACACGTGTTCCTGGGACTGCAGCACATTGAGCCAGTGCGGCATAGCCCCAGCTGATGGAGGGCTGGTGGGGGGTGGCCTGCCAGACTGGAGCTACCCCTGCCCCCAGCTCAACAAGATGCAGAGGGGCTGACTGGGGCATGAGGATGCTATAGTGTGGAGCTACCTGGTGGGCAACCCCCACACCATAGCACCCTCATGCCCCAGATTGCCCCATAACTGTCTATGTGTGTTCCACTGCATGTAACTAGGCTGCTGTAGGATACTACTTCTGTTGGGCAGAACTATCTTATGGTGGAATTAATTAATTTACTGCAGCCTAATAGTGCCACACATGTAGATGGTGATGCATTACTGCAGAGCTAATTAGTCCACAGTAAAGAGTCCCATGTAGATGCATCCATCGTGGGCAATCCACACTGTGACAGCTAAGTTAATCAAAACATGATAGGGAAAGGTTATAAAATATTAGTGTTAATGAGAGCCCTATGGTCTTGGTGGTTGATTGGTGAAAGACCAAGACCGGTGGGTCCCAAGACAGGATTTTCTTGCAAGATCATAGCATTAGTTTAAGATAAAAAGGAGTGGATGAGACACACGAATGGCAGAGGTTTGATTTGGGATCGGGATCTGGCTAATAGTAATATGAGGAGGTAGCTGCACTTCAGGACCGTGTCACATAGGACACTTTGTATATGTTAAATGCACTTAAAACATCAGTGTCCAGGTGTTGAAGCAGTTCAAGTTAAGTGCACTATGAAAACTTATGATTTTTCAGGTGGGGAGTGTCTCTAGATCACTCACATTAAGTAACATTTTCAGCTACTGTCAGCCTGCTTCATGGAGATAATATGAGCAATTTGCAGTTCTCCAGCATCCCAGGATGCATTGCTTCCACACTTCACACTTCTACTCCAAGGGCCAGTCTACTCACCAGCCCAAACCCTACTGATCATAATCTCAGGGGAGGAGAGAACCATTAACACAACTGTCAAAGGAACTGGCTGGATCAGTTAGGTCCTTGTTACATGTTGCACTTTGAACTGCTTAATTGCTGATCTGTGTTAGTGGTAGCTTGAGTTTGGAGCAGTGTGCCTTAAAGCTAAAATCCTTTCCAGACTGTCCCACACATGCATAGCTGTGGCTTTCCACTAAAGAGCTGGTGAGAAGGGGCATGACTTGGAGCTATATCATTGAGTTGCCACTGAAGGGCTGGTGAGGCAGGACAGGCTTCTATCCCTGATCTAGGCTGGGGGTGGGGCAGGGACATGAAGCTGGGAGGTGGAGAGTTAATGGGATGGGGTTGGAGGTGGAAAGGAAATGGGGGTGGGGGAAGGATGGTGAAATGAAGGGAGTCAACCCCTGAAGGATAAAATAAAATAAAATAAAATAAAATGAAGAATTTAAAAAGAAATAAAGAGGAAGTAATTTATAGAAAGGGTCATGTTTTAATAAATAGGGATTTGGAATGGGGAAGTCCATACCCTTGGGGACTGGAGGGGCAGTTGGATGGTGACAGAACAGCTCCCTGGGCCCTAGAGTTCAGGGAGTAGAAAATTTGTGCACACGGGACAGGACTGGGTGCATGGGGGTGTTGGATACTGTACCCTGTGATGCCTCATCTTGCATTTGATTCAGGATTATGGAGCAGCATGTTTTGATAATAAGCAGAAGGATCACAGATAACAGTCTGAGTGAATCATTGGGCTATGTTTTGTCTGGGAAAGTGTATTTATCTGAAGGGCTCTTGGGACTAATATGGTTCCTCTTCAAAACTTGAAGCAAGGGACAAAAATCCTAGTCCTGGAGGTTGGCAGGATGAACACATCTTGTGATTTCCTAGCATTTTGAGAGATGGCTTTCACTACAGAGCATGCTCTTGTTGTCCGGTTGGAAGTGCCTGTCTGAGAATGAATTCATGTGCACACAGCTCCAGACAAAAGGGACCCTCTTTAAAATGTCAGGCCATAGCGTTTTAAGGCCAGTTGTTTCCAATATGGGCCTTATATCAGGGAACTGAGACTGTGTACCAGTTTGACTGCAAAAATAATCCCACATTTTTACAGGCATAGGTACTATAATTGTGCCTTCGTTTTTTATGTGGACACCTGCCTTGTGGTTGCAAGCGAGTTTGCTTTTCTATCAAGGGCTCTCTTTATGCGGTTAGGTTTGTGCGGGATGCTCTTTTTCAAGCTCAATGTAAGGACTCAGTGCGGAGCTCATATTCGAGGAGCAGGAAGGGTGAAGCCAAGTCAAGAACAAAAGTCTACGCATCAGTGAGCAGTGTATAAATGCAGCAGAGGAGATAAGTGCCGTACATACTCCGGAGGGAGGGAGTGAAGCAGGGCTGCAGAATCAGCAATGCATTTCAAGCTTAGCATGGGGAGTGACAAAGGCTGAAAGCAAGGGGTGAGAACATTTCCATGGCTCTGTGTGAAAGATCTTTGTGAAGGGATGGGTGCCATCAGTCATTGCTAATAATTAGCAGATGGAATAGAGGCAAGACAAAAAGGCTAGGAGCCTGGATCTCCACTCGTTTTAACCAACATAATCCAGGGATAAATTCCTTTGAAGACAAAGGAGTTACATTAGTGTAACTAAAATATAAGGGAAAAAAACGTCCAGACTGGTCGGTGACTCCTTGGGAAGAGTGAGAGAAACTGAGAGGCAGACACCAGCATGCAGGCATGTTAACAAAGGTGCATCCCATAGAAAAATTCAAGCCAAGTCACCTTCATAGTAAATGCTCCCTTGTAGCCTCACAGGACACACCTCGAGTTCTGCTCCAAAGGCAGGTGCCTCTACGGGGCTGAGGCAACAACCAGCTTTAGGGGCCCATCATATTGATCCACTCCATTGAACTCAGTGGGAGCTTTATTTCATTTCAACATCAAGCCTGTTCAGAGGAATCTCTCCATTGCTAACCACAGACTTCCTTGACTTCAATGGATTTTGGCCCAGGCCCTTAAATTTATTTTAGATTTGTGTAGTTAAAACAGCATAGCCAACAGAACTACACAGGGTATTGAACAGGCCTTCAACATACAAGCAACTAGAAGTACCCTTGTTGTCATAGGGTCACGGAGAAGTAGGGCTGGAGGGGCCCTTCGGAGGTCATTCAGTCCAACCCCCAGCCTGAGACAGGATCATCCGTATCCAAACTATACCATACAACCATAATCTAAACTCTATGTAAGACTGCCATCAACCCTGACACAACATAGACCTAACACCCTAGCCTGCCACAAGCAAATCTGGGGAACCGCAGTGGCCAATGTCCTGCTTCTATAAAATGATGTCTATATGCTCAAGAGGTCTCAAGTAGCAGTCCACACACCCTGCTACAGAGGAAGGCAATTAAGACCCCTACAGTCTATACCAATCTGCCCATGGGGGGAAATTTCTTCTTGACTACAAACATGGTGATTGGTCCAAACTTAAGTGGAGGGGCAAGACCCTCTAGCCTAGACCCTCCATCTCTGTTTCTAGCAGGAGAATCAGCATATCCCTGTTGAAGTCCCCAGCCTTGGCTGTAGCCAACATCCAATGTCTCTGGGAAGTCTGAAATAAACCTCGACACATATAGGAGAAAAAAGGGGCTGGAGGACAGGAGTAAGCTGAAGTCCTAGACCCAAAACGTTACTTACTTACATGATTTAATCTTTTTCAGTCTCTATATCCCATGCTGTCTAGACTTCATTATTTTTTGCTTGATCATAACACTTTATTACTCCAGTGCTAGTGGTGTTCCTTAAAATAGTGCAACAAATTCCCCCAAATCTGTATTTACCTGCATATTCATCTATGAAGTTGGAAAATGTGGAAGAGGGGCCTGTAGTATATTCAAGGGAATTTGATGACAAATGGTAATATCTGAATGAATATGAACTTTCCTTTGAGTAGACATTTCAACATTTTCAATCTGTAATTTTTTTTTCAAAGGTAAACAATTCTTCAATTCAATTCAATTTCCCCTCCAACAATTTAATACAAGAAAATGGCTTTTAAAGATGTTTCTAAACAAAACAAAAAAGCTGTCTTTTGTCACAGAAAAAAAGTAGGACTTAAGTTTTGGCCTGAAAAAAAAATTAAAGGTAATTTTAAAAATCAACAATTTTGTATGAGGGGTACTTCAGGAGAAATAGTAAATTAAAAATGCCTGATCACAAGGCATACTGAAAAGCTGATAGATAGATAGATAGATAGATAGATAGATAGATAGATAGATAGATAGATAGATAGATAGATAGATAGATAGATAGATAGATAGATAGATAGATAGATAGATAGATAGATAGATAGATAGATAGATAGATAGATAGATAGATAGATAGATAGATAGATAGATAGATAGATAGATAGATAGATAGATAGATAGATAGATAGATAGATAGATAGATAGATAGATAGATAGATAGATAGAGTGCTTACCCTGTCCCCATTAGGTGTCACTAAGAATATTTCACTCGTGAAGTTGCCCTCTTTGACCAAGGTAGCTTTTTCCCTCTGTCTAATTGATATTCTCTTTCTCCCATCTTCAGACCATACCAACTGAGGTCAAAGTATTGATACCCACTGGAAAGGCATGAAGACACGGAGAATGAAAGGAATCTGTTTCTGTTGCATTTTCCCTTATAAGATGAATAGTTTTGATCACAGTTTCTGTGGCCTGTGGGGCAAAAACCGCTTCTGCCTTGAGCCGCCCCTAAAGAGCCCCCTATAAAGAGGAAAAGGAGATCTGGGAATAAGGTGATGCCTTTCATCCTGCTTTCCTTTCCTCACCTCAAATGCAGCGATTTGAGCAGATTATATCCAATTTATCCTTTGATCTGCACCTTAAAATATGAATGCAAGTATTTTGCTGTGTAGGGCCACAGCAAATCTGAGTCCCAGAAGGGAGCATTGTTAGCTGTATTAAGAGATGCCACAACAGGCATATGCTGCCGTACATAAAGAGATCTGGCAGAGCACTCACACAGGGCCAATTCCTTCAGCAACTCCACAAAAAGGTTGGGGCTATCAGGCACAGTTGACACCTACTTCCGCATGAAATGTTGTTCTAATTTCCCAGAGAAGTGCATATTTGCTGGAGAGTCTGTGTCAAAGCTCTGCCTACCTCTAGTGATAGGATAGATTTAACATAAGAGGGATGGTAATTTGAGGGAGTCTTCCTCCTTGGAAGTGAGTTGAATTTCATAGGGAAATGGTATATCCATGAATAAACTTTGTGCAAACTGGAACCCAGATGATCTAAATGGACACAAGTCTAATTGGCAGGTGATCATCACTCCTCCAAATAACAGTTTCCAGCCGGGAGTTATCCAGAGGCTCGGGAAGATTGCACCAAACTTTCTAATCTTTTGCCTTGTGGAGAAGAGTTTTTTTCATAGCCACAAAACCACAAGCCATAGGAGTTGACACAATCTTGGTCTGGGTCCACCTATGCCGTGAGAAATGGAATATAATGAATCTAGCAAAGCTCAGGAGAAGAGAACCTGCCCCAGAGGTAGGATCAACAAAGGGAAGCACTGCATTACACAGAGAATTATTTTTTAGGGGTCTGCCTTATATGGTAGAAAGATGCGCCCCCTTTTTCATCTTCTTTTGCATTACTTTTTGCAAAGGTTTGAAAACATCACTCCTTGAAATGATGAAAATATGAAGATTTCATTTTTTATAAATGGCTAAAATGTAATATCTTCCATGTGGCAGGTATCCAGGATTTTTTTTAATGAAATCTTCATATTTTCCCAAGCAGGAAGCAACTGTGACCACCTGAAACTGGAAATCCTGCTTCTGCCTTTGTTGCAAGATAATTTGCCCCATCACAAATCCTCACAAGAGATGAGAGGCTCCAGAGCCACTATGAACTGACTGCCCAGAGGAGTTTTCCATTTCTTGACTCTTCTGTGAAATCCTATGAAATATGAACTCTCATTTCTACCCAGGAGAACTTTTACAATCTCTTCTCCAATGCCCGATGAAGGGTGTTTGTGCCTGAAAGTTTGCAATTATTATTATTTTTTTCTGTGTGCAAAAATCTTGCTGGTCTAATAAAAGATATCATCTCTACTATGAGTCCTGATTGCCACATGCATCTATACACTGTGTACATGTCTTTTCTGTTTCTTCTGACATAACCATCTGGCTGGACTTCAAGATATGGGACAAACAGACATACTTTTTATGATATATAATATATGTAGTTTATGATATATAATATATGTAGTTTAAAAGTATTGTTATCATGTATAGAGCAGAGATAAAAAGCAATATTAGGGTCAAATGTGTAATATTTTTTTCTGTATGCCCTTATTAAGTGCATTCTCTGCATGCTTAGGTGAACAACACTTTGCCACACCTATTATTGGACCTATTTTAGCATCTTGTTTATCTCCACTACTTATGGGACAAAGACATTATATTTCTGATGTGCCCCTTGATCCTGTCTCTCACTAATTCCCCCATGTTATGCTGAAACTGCTCCTTTTTTGTTTGAATAGTTAAGATTGCCTCCATCCCTATGACCCATATATTTGAGGTTAAGATCTTTGTTTTTTTCCTCAGAAAGAAAGGTTTACATTAGGAAACTACTCACCTGTCCAGCAGTGTCTAGAATGTCCAAATAAGCTGGTTCATCATCAATTCGGACTTGAGTTTTATAGGCATCCTCTGAAAAACACAGTGGAGTTTGGCTGAGCACAGGGATAACTTAAGGAATAGAAAAGGAAACACATTGGCATCTCTAGAGTGGGATTTTCAAAAGTCATCAATCCTGAGTCAGAGAAGGATTTTGGAAATCCCACCCTTTTTCCTAAAAATGTTAGAAGGAAATTCTGAAAAGGAGGAGTAAAGCCCTAGTATGCTGAATTGCATCCCTATCTAGAAAGTTAACTAACACCTAGGCAGTACTAGCAGTTTATTTACAGCCATTGCTAAAACAACACAATAAAATGGACAATAAAATTATGGAATAATAAGATTATATACTTTTTGGTTATTGGTGAAAGCATCCAATAAGATTACACATTCTGCCAATTTAAACAAAATTAAGTTATAGCATAGTAGGCAATGATCCAAAAATAGATAAAGTCAAGCAATGTAAAATGGTAGAGTACAAAAATTAAACTCAGGCAATTCAATTTGATGTGGGCCCCTATTCTTTGTGCAAGTAATGAAAATACACTTAAAGAGTAGAAGACAGACTGTAAATTGTGAGAAAGACGCCAGATTGTTTTTTCTTCATTAGCCCAGTAATTTAAAATTTTCTGCTAATGGAGAGATCTGTTTTTCTCTTATTTCTTCAAAGAATGAACACGACTATAAATAGAGGTTTAAGTCATCTATCTTATTCTTCCCTGTAGAACATATCTTGCCTGTACTTGGGTCTGACACCACCTGCCCCTAATATAATGCAGATCTGTTTAGAGTGAATCGCAATCTAGTAACGGCCTCTCATTGTTTGCAGTTTTGTGCTTCAGACAGACAGGTTGCAAAGCCAAAAGAGTGCTTTATTAATCTCCAAATGGAGAAGTTTGAGAAAATCTCACTATCTGCCCCTCTGTCTGCATGCAAGCATCTTTAATTCTTAAATGGGTATTTTGTTTTAAATAGAGGAGGAATCGTGGGTCAGTAACTGTCAGCACTGCCCAGGCGTTTGTCTGGAGGAGAACACCTGGCACCATGGTTAATAAAAAATACTATTTAACCATCCAAATAAGGGCTTATTTGAAAGAAGAGAGGCTTCTAAATTGCATGTCTTCAGGTATTTGATAGGGTATTTGATCCAATAATTCTGAGATTTCCCCTTGAGCTAAAGGGTTCAGCCCATGTTAAGCAGCCCTGTTTCAGATGGAATGAGCTCCCCATCGTAGAATTTGGTAGAGATAAGCGTCTCTTTAAAAAGTAATTAGAAATGCTTTTTATTTTGGGGAGAAACCATGGGGTCAGCACCCCATAGTTCCTTAGCACCCAGGCACCATTTAACCTGCAAGGTTTTATGGGCCTTTTTGCACAGAGGTGAACGTTCCTTATTATTTCATGCTTCCACATCAGGCCTTAATTTAAATCCTTCAAATTGCTAGGCAAAAGGACCTCCCAGGTAATGGGAAAGATTCCCATTGGTTGTACAAAGCTTAGGATCAGCCCCTTTTGTAGACATCAATTAAGTCTCTCAACATCCCTGGAAGGTAGGAGAATTGATTTATTTTTTAATAAAGCCTCACCCCGAACAACTGTGCCTTGTGGACCTTTCCATTTGCTCCTGGTTTGTTGAGCTAAATAATAAATAAATAAATGAGGGAAGGACTAATATTTGCGTAATTTGTTTTGCTCAGCTTTATATTTCATTCCCTTCTTGTTGTTTGTATTTCCTTGTTAAGGTTAAATGGAGCCTAGACGTCAGACAATATTTATACTGGAAATAGTCCTAGAAATTATCTGTGTTGTTTAATTAAACAATAATGCACAGCAGACTGAGTGGTTACGGTGATTGATGTTGTGCCTTGGCTGTGCAGTGAGGCATGAGGTGAAGACAAGTGCTTCCAATGCACCTGAGAAGTGTCATTAATCAGCATGAACATATGGCCAGCAGCATCCCATGGCTCACAAGCCCCTTACTGTCAGAGAAGGTTCAGGATCGGGCCCTTAATGGCATTACACTGTGGATCATGAAAATTATAATTAGCACATTCCAAAACGGTTCTTAGAGACATTACACTCCTCAGTTATACATAAAATGATAATAGCCTCTGGGAAAGGCTGCATTAAATGAGCATTGCAGCAGTTAAATAAAGCATTCACACATAAAGGAAGGCCAACGTGAACTTTGCCTGTGCACTTTTAACTTTGCCCCCTTCTGAGCACGCCTTGCCAAGCAGTTTTAATTACATGCTCACATACGAATCTTTCCTTGGGATCCGACCCTTTTTTCAGGCCTTAGTTCAGCAAAACGTTTGCACACATGCCTAATTGCCCATAAATAAGTAAACCTATTGACTTTGAGATAGGCTTAAAATTAAATGTGAACTGAAATATGCAAGTACAGAGAAAAGGCAATGGCGTTCTTTCCACTGGGTGTCAATTAGGGTCTTTGATGCCTAGTCTAGATAACATACAACAGGAAAGGCAGGCTACAATTTTAATTAGTCTGTTAGAACTAGGTGTGGGTATTTAACCCATCTAATAAAATGTGGTCAATTGGCCAGTCAAATATTGGTCCAAAATTGTAAAAAAAAAATGCCAATAGGTCCAAATAATACACAAAGAAAGCACCAATTTTCCATTTTGAAATGTGACAAAAAACAGTTAAAAAGTCATATTTCTGTCAAGAAAACTACAAAAAATATTGTAGTTTTAAAAAAGATTCTATAATGTTTGACCAGTCAAAAATAATTAGTCAATTGACCAGTCAGTCGGCAATGTTTGACCGGTCAATTGACCAGCAAGGCAACCCTAATTAGGGCAGGCCTGAAGAATTTGTGTTCAGTACAAATGATATCTTTCCACCAAAAATGAGCCGGTCTGTCACTAGCCATATGTATAATTTCTGTGTATATACATAATTATATACTTACTAATACATGCATGCAAAATGTCAGCTTCACAACTCTGGCCTTGCATTCATGCCTCAGAGGCTTCACCCTTCTAGCATCCATGGTTTGGGCAGGTATCTTGTCTCACTTATATCACTGTAAGTGCAAAGTCTAATAACTTCACTGCATTTATTCCAGATGGACACTTGCAACTGAAAGCAGAATTTGGGCTAAACAAAGCAGAGATTGAAATTATTTCTGTCCCATTTGCACCTGAGATGAACTGGGAAGTTGTGGGGCTGGTTAGATCTCACAAAACTGGCTGCTGGCCTCTATGAAAAGAGAATCTCAGCTTCCCATCCTAAACAAGTATTGTTTTTTGGGTTTGTTTGTTTTTTCCATTCAGGTACAAGTTCCCCAGAATCAGAAGAGTTACATTTGAGTAAAGCTGGAACAAGCAAATCAGGCTCTACGAGTATAGTGTTTTTGCCTCTTGAGAAGATCATGTCGAACACACAAAGCAACACGTTACACATATTTAATCAGTGCCTTTAATCCACGGGTCTCAAGACACTTTATGATGAGTTAGCAATACCAATCCTCATCCCATTTGCTATGTAGACTAACACATTTTTGTGTGTTTGAAAGGCAGTGAAGGCTGAGAAGAGTATTGAACTGCTATGTTTTAAGGGCCAAGTGCTTTCACTCGATATCTGTGCAGATGCACGTGTAACCTACATATGTTATGTTGCAATATCTGACGTGCTTGGCCAAAGAATGGGAGAGAAACAGTGGGAAAGAGACATGGATTGTACCTGCAATGCCCTGTCTCTGCACAAATACACAGAGCAGGACTAGGGAGATCAGTTCTCAGAGCCAAAAAATAGGGGGCATCTGTTACTGCATAGGCTTGGTATTGCTTTCCAAACTGGTTTACAAAAGGTTTACTGAGCTCATCTACACATGATATTAATGTGGCACAATAAACTCTGTTGCAGTTCACACTGGAGTTTATTGCTCCTGGGGGCAGTGTTTACACGTGTTCCTGGGACTGCAGCACATTGAGCCAGTGCGGCATAGCCCCAGCTGATGGAGGGCTGGTGGGGGGTGGCCTGCCAGACTGGAGCTACCCCTGCCCCCAGCTCAACAAGATGCAGAGGGGCTGACTGGGGCATGAGGATGCTATAGTGTGGAGCTACCTGGTGGGCAACCCCCACACCATAGCACCCTCATGCCCCAGATTGCCCCATAACTGTCTATGTGTGTTCCACTGCATGTAACTAGGCTGCTGTAGGATACTACTTCTGTTGGGCAGAACTATCTTATGGTGGAATTAATTAATTTACTGCAGCCTAATAGTGCCACACATGTAGATGGTGATGCATTACTGCAGAGCTAATTAGTCCACAGTAAAGAGTCCCATGTAGATGCATCCATCGTGGGCAATCCACACTGTGACAGCTAAGTTAATCAAAACATGATAGGGAAAGGTTATAAAATATTAGTGTTAATGAGAGCCCTATGGTCTTGGTGGTTGATTGGTGAAAGACCAAGACCGGTGGGTCCCAAGACAGGATTTTCTTGCAAGATCATAGCATTAGTTTAAGATAAAAAGGAGTGGATGAGACACACGAATGGCAGAGGTTTGATTTGGGATCGGGATCTGGCTAATAGTAATATGAGGAGGTAGCTGCACTTCAGGACCGTGTCACATAGGACACTTTGTATATGTTAAATGCACTTAAAACATCAGTGTCCAGGTGTTGAAGCAGTTCAAGTTAAGTGCACTATGAAAACTTATGATTTTTCAGGTGGGGAGTGTCTCTAGATCACTCACATTAAGTAACATTTTCAGCTACTGTCAGCCTGCTTCATGGAGATAATATGAGCAATTTGCAGTTCTCCAGCATCCCAGGATGCATTGCTTCCACACTTCACACTTCTACTCCAAGGGCCAGTCTACTCACCAGCCCAAACCCTACTGATCATAATCTCAGGGGAGGAGAGAACCATTAACACAACTGTCAAAGGAACTGGCTGGATCAGTTAGGTCCTTGTTACATGTTGCACTTTGAACTGCTTAATTGCTGATCTGTGTTAGTGGTAGCTTGAGTTTGGAGCAGTGTGCCTTAAAGCTAAAATCCTTTCCAGACTGTCCCACACATGCATAGCTGTGGCTTTCCACTAAAGAGCTGGTGAGAAGGGGCATGACTTGGAGCTATATCATTGAGTTGCCACTGAAGGGCTGGTGAGGCAGGACAGGCTTCTATCCCTGATCTAGGCTGGGGGTGGGGCAGGGACATGAAGCTGGGAGGTGGAGAGTTAATGGGATGGGGTTGGAGGTGGAAAGGAAATGGGGGTGGGGGAAGGATGGTGAAATGAAGGGAGTCAACCCCTGAAGGATAAAATAAAATAAAATAAAATAAAATGAAGAATTTAAAAAGAAATAAAGAGGAAGTAATTTATAGAAAGGGTCATGTTTTAATAAATAGGGATTTGGAATGGGGAAGTCCATACCCTTGGGGACTGGAGGGGCAGTTGGATGGTGACAGAACAGCTCCCTGGGCCCTAGAGTTCAGGGAGTAGAAAATTTGTGCACACGGGACAGGACTGGGTGCATGGGGGTGTTGGATACTGTACCCTGTGATGCTGGAGGATTGTCATTTGGGCAGCTCACCTGTGAGGAGTATTTGCACATTAATGGAACACAAGCTGGATAACACAGATCAGAGATAAATTTGTGGCTGAGTAGCATATGTTGGCTGAAGTGTCCTGAAAAGTAGTTTCAGGTGTTAATGCATGGAAAATCTGGGTTAAGAGCTCCAGGAGCCACCAAAAAGAGGTGTAGCAAATCCCTTAGAGTGAACCTACTTAAGGGTTAATCCATGTGTGTAAAGTGGTCAGTGGAAATGTGAGCTGCCCACCCCATCCTCAAATGATCCTGTCTAGCAATGGCAGGTCACAGCCTGTTCCCACCTGCCACCACTCCCCAGCCTGCAGTATTTCAGCAAGTTACAGGGAGGCCACCTCCACCTTGGTCCTTGATATCTGTTACCAGACAGTTGAATTCAATGCTCCAGTGCTTAGAGGCAGCCTCAGTCAAGCTCTGCCCCACAGGACCATGGTCCAATTCACTCTCCCCACTCCACCCCACAGCCAGGACAGGTTTTCAGGGCACCAGGAGACAGAAGCAATTAAAGGTTTTATTTAGGTGCATCTGAGCATGAGCAAAGAGGGCAGAGGGGGTAAAACCCCAAGATGGAGCAATGTGTGGAACAGACTATAGTCCCATGCCACTCCCCTCCAATGTCACTGTGGTTACGACCAATGGAAGCCCTGTGTGCTGTTTTTTGGTGGTCAGGTGCCACCAGCTCCAGGGCAAGGGAACACTGTCATTGTTTAGGGCCAGGACCAGTATCCACCCCTGTCACACCAGGGTTACTGGGAGCAGCCTTTTCAGGTGGCAGTGAAAGGTGACATCCTTTGGGATTCCACATCCCCCTCATAGGCTGGGCTTGGTGCCAGCAAGCTCAGAGCATTTGAGCAGGGCATGGGACAGGGTATCCTTCTCCAGGGGAAAGCTTTTGGAGGGGAGGGTGAGATTATCCTAATTCAGGACATGATTGAGCATTGCATTCACAGCTAGGCAGTCTGGAGGAGCTAAGAAGCTTATAATGCACGTGCAGGAAGGTTTGCAAAGCCTCACATACATCTCATGAACTCGCTACATTTCCCAGGGAGCTATTCCCTAACTCTAGGGCTGGGGTTGGCACAAGAGCTCATAAAAGCAGCAGGACATATCTTGAGGGGTCACCATTTGCATGATCAAAGAGCTCATCTCTACACTGCCAGGACATTCTTGCCAGGGTGGTATCAACCAGAGAAGCAGCGTCCTGAGCCAGGGGCAGACAGACAAGTTAGCATGGGGAGGGGAGTGGAGGGGGGGTAGTGTTTCCCCAGTGGGAACCTCCAGGGATGGAAAGTGGAAGTAGCTGGGGGAGACTAGCTGAAGCGAGATAGCTGATAAAGTGCTGACTATGGCACTGTCCCTTCTTGTCCTGGTTGCCCATGACATTCAGTGTGCTGGGAGATCAAGATGCTCATATTTTCTCTCATATGTAGAAGTCTGTAAAAATGTCAAGGTCTGCTCTGCTGTTAATGTAATTAGGTCCAGCTTGGAGAGCTCGGGAGGCTCCAGTACTGATACTACCCCAAGGACATAAAAGGACATTCGCACTCAGAGGATTTTCTGTAGCTAAAAACATTGGCCAAACCAGCAAGATCAGATCCTGGAGGACTTCATGGACTCTTCCACATGTCATGCCAACACTACTAAGGGCAGGTTTCCTGCCTATGAGTGTTGGCAGCACCAGTTGGAGGAGCTGCCAAGAACTCTTCAGCAGACCTTTGCGGCTCAGGACCATCAGCTCCTGGGACTGGTGCAGGGACTGGGGAGGGGCTCAGACTGGGTTCTGCGCATAAGTAGTCCAATTCACCAGCTGTCCTCGGCCGTGATAAGGTGGCATCTGATACCAGGCCTGAAGCACCCTGACTTGTGCAATATCATATTGTACCTCCTGCAAGTGGGCAAGCACGATGCCCATGGTAGCATCAAGGTCCTCAATAGCACTTTACCAGGAACAGGAGTTAGCCTTTGCCTGTGGATTAGAGCGTTCAGGGCAAGGATTGACTTGGTTCTTCCACTTGTCATCTCCACAAAACCCCTGGAGATGCAATCCCAGCTGGAATGGTCAGTCAAGGAGAGATTAGAGATCCTGTACCAGGCGAAGGAGGGATGGGGATTTTCATTGTCACCACAGCAAGACAGTCAGCCAATCAGCACTTTTTGTCTGCACTCAGCCATTTTTGGCCACTATCAGAAATATGGCAAAAAGTCACTCCACCATGGCATGCTGGGAGGCCTGCTTACTGGCCCTCTAGAGGCAGAGTCCAAGCTATGCCTGTAGGGTTCATAGTAAACATTACTGGCAGAAAACTTGAATGCCACAACATTTCATGGACACATTATAAGTATCCCACACAACAAATCCCATAGACTACATATATGTTTGGTATGGACGCATACTGAACCTGAAACTATCACACTCTTGATCATAAAGAGCTAAATTATGATTAGCTCTAAAAATGTAAGAGCTATCATACTGGGTCAGACCTCAGGTCCATCTAGTTCAACATCCTGTATCTCACAGTGGTGCACAGTGGATGCTCAGGGAATAAATATTTATGCAGGGTCTATTCACACTGAACCCAACTGCACAGCTGTTACTGTGCAGTCATTTAGTACTTGCTTTAACAAGTACTATGTCACAACAGGTCATAGAAACAATGTGCTTTAGCAAGTACTAAATGACTGCACAGTAACCGCTGTTACTGCGCAGTCCTGGTGGCGCACGGGTCATTTCCAACCCTACTGCACAGTACAACAAGCTTGCTGCTACTGCGCAGTAGCGTCAGCATCACAGTTCATGTCAGCTGATGCTACATCACTGTAGTGATGAGCTACGTTGCCATAGCTCATTGCTACAGCAACATAGCATCTTGTGTAGACGCACGCACTGATCTGTCCCCTGCTCCATTTCCCTTATGTCTTCCAGCTGCAAGGGGAGAGACTAGCTGAAAAAAAAAAATCTGTCAAAACTTTACTTTGATGAAAAATTGATGCTTTAAGTAAACATGGGTTTTTCACAAAAACATCAGCCCCCTTCCCCAAACCACGCAACTTGCATCTGAGAAAAAAAAAAAAAAAAAATTTTAAATGAGCCTATTGAAATTTCCCAAAAGAAGGAAAACATCTTTTTTGCGACTGCCTCTAATTATTACTATTTTTTGTTGTTATTAATTCCTTCCTCCTTCCATCTCATCTCAGCAGAGGGGAATTATTTTTTGATGTGCACTAAACATACTTCACTGTTTTCACATCCCAGCTGTCCTTTGTGTGCTGTACACATACTTCAGTTATTTAAAGAAGACACAAGCATCTCTAATAAGCAATTTCAGTGAGTCCAGATTATCTGTAAAATTTATACATGTACAAAAAACCCATCGTTCCCCTTTATCTTCCCTTCTTTTAAGGACATAATTCTGGAGCCAGGAGCACATTAATTAATACAGACTGGAGATCACCAACTGGAGATACTATAAATTCTCTTAGCACTCACTAAACTAGATTTATAAAAAATATATCAAACCGCTTCTTCTGCTGTGATCAGGTAACCTCTTTATGACAAATAGACTGGATGGGCCACAACCTAAAGAAGAGTTCGAATGGGGTTTTCATCTGCATCACAAAGGTATGCTTCTGTTCCTGAAATATAGGTCACTTTGCTCTTTCCTGCAGTAGATAATACTGTTCCCAACCCTTTTGTCTAAATATTCTCCTTTTCCCTCTGTTTTGCACAGTGTCAACCACATGCATTTAGAAACAATGAGCTATTTCTTTAAATACTGCAGCCAAAAGGCATTTTATTTTGCTAGTCAGGTGTCTAATGAAAAGACAGATGTTCAGACTCTCTCAGTTTGCATTTTTTACTTTCCTGAAGGACAACAAGAGCCTCCTGTCTGATGTGTCTAGATTACCTGTTACACCCTTATTTCCTTTTAAGCATTCTGGGACATGCAGGATTCATCCAGACAAGCATGGATGTTTGGTTCCCTGGGGACAAGTAGCAGTGGCACACCTTGCACAGATGCTACTTTTCCCCGGGGAATGTCCATGCCATGTGCACTTTGGCACACGGCAAGTTACCCCAGGTGTGTTAGGGAGGCTGTGGTCAGCACTGGGCTGGCCCCAGCAGCCTTACCTGGGGTCCTGGGGGCGTCCTGGGGCTGCAGCAGTGGTGATTCTGCTGCAAGGAGCCTGGTCAGCAACCTCAGTGTGGCTCTGGGTGGCCCAGCTCTGCTTTTGAGTAGCATCTGCTGCCTGTGCTGTTCTGCTTCTTTTTTTTTTTTCCTGTGGGTTGCCCCCTGGATAAAAATCTGCAGAAAAAAAAGTGTAGCAGCACACACACAGGCAGCGCTCCCTTGCAGCACGGAGATTATCTAAATGTGCAGATGCGGCCATAGGATCATCTAAATGTCCGCTCATAGGATCTGATCCTAAAAGCCTCACTGTCAAAAGTAATCACATGGAATCCAGCAAGACTTTTTCCCAACCATTAGGATTATTCACATGAAAGTGTGTTACACCAGCTGCAAAACTCCATAACATAAAGTGCCAATGAATGCAAGCCACGATGCAGCAAGGGTTGCTATAGCTGGGGAGCTTAGTGAGGTAGGGGATCCAGCACATGGTGTAGTAGGTGTAGTAGGAGTCCACAGAGTGTGCAGCTCCAGGGACATGTGGCCCCAGGGCCCTGCAGTTCCTACTAGTGTAGCCTAGGGTGGTACAAAATTTCGACAGATGTTTCATTTTGAAGGTGTTTCAAAGCGTTTCGAGCTCAAAAACACCGAAACTGAAATGAAACATAAGGCCTTGAAACAGCTTCAAAATGAAACGAGAGCACTTGAAGTGTGTCGAAAATGTTGAAGAGTTTCTAGTTTCAGAGCCAGGCTTGCAGGGAAATACAAACTAAGGAGAGGGAAGGGGAAGAGAGGGGAAGGAGTGCTCTCATATTGGCTGTGTAGCTGGCCAGTGACTGTGATCCTTCCCTGAGGTCCCTTCCAATCCCAGTGCTCTGGGGGAGGGACGGAGAAGGAGCATAAAAGCATTGTTTGAAATGAGCTTTGTCAGATGTGCCTTTGTCATCTCACTGAGCTGTGTCCTCCAGCAGCATCAGGAAGGCTCTCACTTCCTACTTGCTAGTCTGTTCCTAGCAAGTGAGATACAATCCTGTCCAAAATACCCTAATACCATTTCCTAACTCATTCCTTTCAAAGTATTCCTCCCTTAAAATCCTCTTGTTGTTTTTTTTTATTCTCTGTCATTCATTCTCCACATAAAAGAAATCTGTGTTTTTCCTAACAGTCTGCATTGACTGTGCAGGAAAGCACAACATATATTACAGAGCATATATTTATATATTACATCAATACATACATTGCATTACAGAAACACGCACAGATTTTCCAGCACACCAAACATGAAGTGTGCTGGAAAGGCAGGTGGCCGCTCTTCAGGATGGGGCAGAAGAGGGAGCAGAGGGAGAAATCTAAGTCCCCCCACCCCCCAAAAACCCCAAACCTTAGGCACAGCCTCTTTCCAACAACTAGCAGCCATGCCGCTTCTGCTACTAGTGGCCCCAAGGAAATGGGCACGGTGTCTGCTGTAGTCCATGTGACATGTGGCCCCTGGCCACACAGAAGTTGGACAGCCCTGACGTAAGGGCTGATGCACACCATTGGGACAAGGCATACAGAGTTACAGTTCTGCTGCCAACAGGCTTGTAATACTACTTCACTGGATGTTTAAGCACTTCATAAGGTCAGGTAAATGCCACTGTCTGAATTTTCCAAATAGGAAAACTGGGTCACAGTCACAGTACTTACATCCTTAGTGTCATGTGGACTTCATGCCTTGTTGTTGCACTGAATTTGGCTCTAGTGGAACTGTCATCTTTGTTTCCTTATTTCCGTTAGGAACTTGTACAGATTGGACTAGTGATCGGTGTAGTCAAATAGTCCATTTCCAATACTGTATAGTACCCCCCTCCCACACACACGCACACACACACACACACACACACACACACACACTGCCTAGAACCACATCTATATATACAAAATGAAGCGTATGCCTGTATGTATGTATATGTTCACTTATAACCCAAAAATGGCTGGTCCTATCTCAGACCTTCTAAAATCACTGAATACCACCCAAAGAAAATTATAGGTGGGTTATTTTTCACTTGACCCTTTTTGGGGCTTCCATGGACTGGGATTACTTCACTTCTCACATAAAAAAATGGTACCACTCCATTTTGGACGTAGTGAAGTCAATTTAATTGTCAGTATTATATTGATGTTTGCCTTTTTTCTTCGCTCCACGTTAAATATTAAATGTTAAATATGCTGTACCATGTTCTTTAAAAATAAACATTTTTTTTACCTAAAGATGTTGTACTAAGTTCTTTGAAAACAAAGAAACACTGCAATTACAAAAATCACAACTCGGGCGAAGAACAGGTACTTCAGCTAGTATCTGTATGTATCATGTCGCTTCAAATTATGTTCATTATTTTATGTTTATCAGTGTTGAATTGCACCTTTCATTGTGCTGCCCATTCTTTATTTCCCAACACAGGGAGTTCTTATTAGCCTTAATACTGCATCACCTCCATGCTAGTTCACTGCTCATTTTCCAGGACTCTAGTGAATATATTAAATGGCAGAAGGATCTGATTGTTGATTGTTCATGGAATCCACAAGCTTTTGCCACACAAACCCTCACTCCCTAAATCTATCCTTGCAATAACCAGACAGACACTGTATTTATCTTGGCTGTAGCTTGGTTTTTCAATACAATGAAGGAGGAAAGGTACTGTAGCATTCAGGGTAGTCAATACTGCACTGAGAGCCTTATTATTACAAAAAAGAATACAGCATATGCCCTGGCAAGACGTGAATAGTATTGGGGAAACAAAGCATTAGTCACATTATGACTACTGGTAATTGTGACAAGGTGTAAGTGCATATTGTAAGTGGATTCATCCATTAGTTATCCTTACACCGTGTATGATGGTCCCATGGTTCTTTCAACTGTTCCATTTTCAGCATTATGCATTCAAATTAGTATGGAGTTATTTTCAGATAACACAGTGAACCTAAGCCCTGACCACTCGCCATGGCAAAGATTGTGTAGCAGAGTTCTCAGATGACTTTGACAATCCAGATGTGGGTAACTACAGTAAATTTTAGTTTCAACTAAATATGTTATTCTCCAGTACCTCTCTTTGACAGTTTTTAAATACTACGGTGCACTCTTGATCACCTGCTGAATCCGCATTAGAAGTAGTTGCATTTCAGTGGCAGGTAAAATGAATTCCTGATAAGCTTCGAAATACTTAAAGACGGTAAGGTAGGAAAACGACACATATAACTATAATATGATATGCATATGCCATACCCCAATACTGTACTACTGAGGGAGGATAATAGATGTATCCTTTCAGTCTCCCTTGTGTTTACCCCCAGTTTGCAGTTGGAGAGCTGAGGCAGATAAACTGTGGGCCAAATCTGATTTATTTTTGTATCAGCGCATTATATTTGTTTGAACTTAAATTGGTTTAATATATAAACTTATTGTATGGTTATTGGTAAAAGTATGCATTATATAATTTGATCTGTCTTGTTGATTTTACTGTACTGTTTTAGTGAAAGCTCAAAAATAAACTACCTACCTACCACACATTATTCATCCAGAATGAAAATAGAAATGCAATGATTGGAAGCTGATGATATGTCAATGTGGATGGTACTTTGCTCAGTTCTTGGTGAAATCAAATGGCATGGATCATGAGAGATTAGGAAGACCGAATGTGATAAGGATTGAAAGACTGCCAGCTGGAATGTCATAAGTGGTGGAGCTTTATTTTTAACACTTGAGACCAGGCTCTTTATTTGATCTTTCTTCAGCTTCAAAGTGCTGCTTCTGGCAGTCTCCATCTTTCTACCGTATTGATATCTCATCTGTCAGTCCCTTTGCCAAAGAGTTTGGTCAGCACTAAGAAAAAGTGCTTTCACTAATAGGCATTTAAAAAAATCCTCCTATATCAAACTATATTTTAGTTTTAGACCCTTCATAATAGAAGAATGCTATCTTATGACTTTGCCCCTAAAAATTGGATTTTTAATAATACCTTTGTTGAAAAAATAATGTGGTTTAAAACAGAGTTACATCTTACCTGATGAATATCAGAAACATTCTTCCTTGTTAAGAAGATTCATAGTTCAGTGACCCACAGTTAATAGATATAAGGCTGTTTCAGGCTGTTTCTGTCCATTGTGTGCTTCCAATAAGTTGCAGTATACTGTCTTCTTAAAGTGTGCATATGTTGTTGAGTGCACTCTCATTAACCAGCCTGACAGGAGCTCTGTTGCATTTGTTACTATAAGCTGTATAATATGTAGAAATGATGGGACAGATAAATAATACCCATGATATTAAGCTTATAAACCACAAGTAGTGTTTATTACACTTATGAGCTCATTGCATCTGCACCCCATTTATGATCTGTTTGGGTGCGTCCTCCCCTACCATATATTTGTCTTACAGTTTCCCTGTTCCCCCTATTCTAGATCAGGATCGGTGTAATAATACCTTCTTTGCTCATTGTAACGACACTGCAGGCTGAACTATGTTCAGATGCTCGTGAGTTGACATAGTAGGCTTGCTTGACATTATATTTGACATAGTATATTTAGATGTGCATAAAAGCTTTTGACAAGGTCCCTCACCAGTAGTCATGAGATTACAGGGAATGTCTTCTTGTGGGTTAGAAAGTGGCTTAAAGTTCAAAGGCAAAGGGTGAGTATGGATGGTCAGTTTTCAGGATGGAAAGAGGGAAACTTTGGGTCCCACAGGGATCTGTGTTGGGACCAGTGCTATTTCACATATTAAAAAATGATCTGGAGATGAGGGTGAGTAGCAAGGTGGCCAGATTGGAAGATGACACACAAGTATTCAAAGTGGTAAAGACCAAGGCAGACTGTGAGGAACTACAAAAGGATCTGGGAAGATTAAGAATGGGCAACTAAGTGGCAGCCTAAATTCAATGTAGATAAGTGATGCACCTGGGCAAAAATTTCCCAAACTATACCTACACTATGATGGACTCTACGTTAACTGTTACCACATAGGAAAGAGATCTGGGAGTCACTGCGGACAGTTCTCTAAGAACATCACCTCAGAGTTCAGCAGCCATAAAACAGGCAAATACAATATTAGGGATCATTAAGAAGGCAATTGCAAACTGGAATTGTGCCCAGTTCTGGTCCCCACGTGTCAAAAAGGGATATAGAAGAACTAGAGAAAGTCCAGAGAAAGGCAACAAGTATGCTTAGTGGTATGAATGGGCTTTCATGTGAAGAGAGACTAAAAAGGCTAGGCCTAGTCAGGTTAGAAAAGAAATGCTGGTGGGGGACATGATAAAGGTTTGCAAACTACTGTTAACTGGCAAAAAGATATTAAATAGGGATTTATTATTTACTATCTCACACAATACGAGAACTAGGGGATATAAAATGAAAGTAGTAGGCAGTAAGTTTAAAACTGAAGCTCTTTTTCACCCAATGTGTCGTTAAAGGGTGAACCTCATTGCCACCAGCTGTTGAGGAGGCTGACACTTCAGCCAGGTTCAAAAAGGGATTTCTGGAGGAAAGGGACATCAGTAGCTACTGGGCCTGGGAGTTAGGGATACATCTCTGATTCAGAACTTCCTAGACCTTCAATGCTGGAGGCTGCAAATGAGGGGGGAAGAGTGGAAAAGACTCTGGCTATACCCAGCTGGCTCTCCCTTTCAGCATCTCCTCTCTCCTACCGTGTGACACAGGATACTGGGCAAGATGGACCTATGGTCTGACCCAGTATATGGCAATCCTTGTGTCCTTATGTTCAAACCCTCAAAGGTTCCTGATTTCTACTAAGTTTAGGCACATAACTACCTCTATGAATCTGGGCCTAAATGATTGGTGTGGGGTCACGTGGGAAGTTGGTGTTTTCATGTAAGAATGAACTCAGGTGTCCTGAGTCTCATACAATGCACTACTTGGTGGAAAATTATTGGCAGTTTAGGATTCACCTATCTCAGTTTTCATTCCAGTCTCATTTCTTTCAATTTAAGTGCCATTATGTCTAGCTCCCTAGCTGACTTCCGTGTCCCGTCTCCGTAATAAAGCTAAAAGCTTCCTAACAGGGTGTTCTGTGCTGTTTCTCACCTAACCACAATGCCCCTCATTTAATGTCATTATGAATCCATTTTAAAACATCTGCTTACAAATAAGTGTCTCCCTCTCCTTGGGCTGCCTAATGTTTCAGATCTGTGTACTGCAGGGCAAGACTGAGAACATGCAGCTGCTGAAGCTGCTTGATTGATTCTCAGAGTAGATTATTTACTCCTCAACTTTCTCAATGGCCCCAAAAGCACCCCAATTGTGAGCTGTATTATTTGGCACACTTTCAGCCTCATTTGTTACAGGCTGCCTATCAGGACACACACAGCATCGGCTTGTAGGTTCATTACTTTGCTACCCTCTCACTCTTTGCTGAAGGTCAGGGGAAGCTGGCACAGTCATGCGTCATTTCTGCTGTGGGTTGTCTGAAGTCAGGCAGATTTATCCATGCAATGATGGACTGTGCAAGAAGAATCATTTGGGGGATGAATTCAGAACTTTCTTTCCCCATTCTGCTCTACTGTGCATTCAGTTTATTAGCAAGCAACTCTGCAAAAAGAGAACCCACTTGCTCTGTGCCTTCTGCTGATGAAAGGCACAGAAGTGAAGACCCTGTCTATAGCAAGCTGCACGTATACAGGCTATAAGAGTAGTTATAAAATCATAAATTTGGAACGGGTCACAAAGGTCATGTCGTCTAAACCCTGGGGTCACTGTTCTCAGACAAGTGCCTATCTAGCTGACCTTGAAAACATTGAGCAAAGGAGACTCTACAACTTCCCTAGGCTGCTTGCTCCATTGTTCTAGGGTTCAAGCAAGTTTTTTTTCCCCTAAGATGTTATCTAAATCTGTATTGCTGTAGTTTAGACCCATTGCCTTGTGTCCTTCTCTCTATTCATAGATTCATAGATGTAGGGTCGGAGGGGACCTGAGCACATCATCAAGTCCGACCCCCCGTCCTGGGCAGGAATGAATACTGGGTTCATATGACCCCACCACTAAGTTAAGCTCATATGACCCCAGCTAGGTAGTAATCAGGCCTCCTTTTAAAGACCCCAAAGGTAGGAGCCAGCACCATATAACTGGGAAGAGAACATCTATAACAGGGGAGAACATTTTTTCTCCCCCTTCTTTGTGGCAACCTTTCAAATGTTTGAAAACTGATATCATATCCACCATAACCTGCCTCCCCACCACCAAATATCTATTTCTTTCAATCTTTTCTCAGAAACAAAGTATATAGTG
>NW_005842038.1:507316-507660 GCF_000455745.1 Alligator sinensis | reverse complement strand
GAGGTATGCTGGACACAAAACCCAGCATAAAATCTTCATTTTCAGGTCAAGTAGGTATTCCAAGAGTACAAACCAATTGGTACATGCTCATCACTGGAACTCCTAAGCATTCATAGATTCATTGATTCATAGATGTTAGGGTTGTAAGGGACCTTAGCAGATCATCGAGTCTGACCTCCTGCCCTTGGCAGGAAAGAGCACTGGGGCCAGACGACCCCAGCCAGGTAGCTGGGGTCAGATGACCCCAGCTAGATGCATGTCTAGCCTTCTTTTAAAGACCCCATTAAAAATAATTTAGCCATGGTGGCACCTGTAGCTAGCCATCACCCTTCCCCCCCCCCCCC
>NW_005842038.1:506292-507285 GCF_000455745.1 Alligator sinensis | reverse complement strand
CGCCATGGGCAATCAGTAAACAACATGATACAATTAGTAAAGAACAATAGAATAATTACATTCAAAGATGTTTAAGTTTGAGGGGGTCTGACAGGATCAAGGGTTGGGTTGATAAGTACAATATACAAGTAGGGTATCTACATTGCTAAGAAACAGCCAATATCTACTGCAAGGACTCAAGATTAGAGACAGATTTAAAATTCCTAATAAAGATCTGATTTTGTAAGTTTGGGTGATAGACTGATTCCCACCTAAATCTCAAAGAAAACTGGCCTGGTTTTGTAGGTATATATAGTTTCCTAGAATTTACCTCCTATCTTCCGGGATTGAAATTCGGAGCTGGAAAAGACTGGATGCTAGTGAAAATGAAAAGCAAGATTCACAATAAGTTTCACAATAATTATTGGAAAGTGGGACCACCGGGATTTGCTTTCTCACTCTGATTACAATTCCAACAGGAAAAAAAAAAAAAATTAGAAAGCAAAGTGTCATCTTTTGTTTCCTTAGAAACATGGTCTAATAAAGTGATAGCATATATTAATAGATTTCATAGATTTCATAGACATTAGGGCTGGAAGGGACCTCGGAAGATCATCGAGTCCAGCCCCCTGCCCAAAGGGCAGGAAGTCAGCTGGGGTCATAGGATCCCAGCAAGATAAGCATCCAGTTTCATCTTGAAGGTGTTCAATGAAGGCGCTTGAACCACCTCCGGTGGCAGGCTGTTCCAGACCTTGGGGGCTCGGACAGTAAAGAAGTTCTTCCTTATGTCCAGCCTGAAACGATCTTGAAGTAGTTTGTGACCATTCAACCTCGTCATCCCTTGGGGCGCTCTGGTGAACAAACGTTCCCCCAGATACTGGTGGTCACCCCTGATAAACTTGTAGGTGGCCATCAGATCACCCCTGAGCCTGCGCTTTTTCAGGCTAAAGAGCCCCACGGCTCTCAGCCTGTCATCGTAGGGTCTGCTTCCCTGACCTCTGATCAGGCGCGTGG
>NW_005842038.1:490328-503920 GCF_000455745.1 Alligator sinensis | reverse complement strand
GCTGGCTTTGCAAGGATTGCTCAGCGGGCCAGCAGTGGCGGGAGTCCCCCCGTCCTCCAACGGGCTTAGTTTAAAGCCCGGTGGAGCAGGTCAGGTACATAGGCTCCAGTCCGATGGGAAATGGTGTAGGAAATCAACCAACTCCCATCACCTATTAAAACCTTTTGGTTATGGTAATAAATACTCAGGAGAAAGATAGACACGTGTTTCAATAATTGGGTGAGAACTGACAAAATCTATTTGTGAAATTTGATTCAGTCTAGTCACTACATGTCTGGGTAAGATTTAAAACAGGTGATCCAGGGCTAAAATGATACAGGTGCTATTATCACCTGAGCCATCTAGTTCCCACTTAAGGCATTATTCTGCAAAACACTCTTGTGAGAAACTAATCTTATATAAGTAGCTTTCATGGGGCATGGAACATCACACGGTGGTGGGTCATTGATTTCCATAGGTTATGGATCAGATTGATAGGTCCCAGAGCACCAAACATTTGAGCTCACAATGAAATTTACTGATGAAAATATTCCCACTGATACGGGTAGCGCTACTTCTGTGATTCAACTGACTATCATTTGTACATTTTTGCAGACCACACTGTAAAGAGAAAATGTGATTCCTTATAAATGCTAATATTTTTTGCTGTTTCATGTATAAAGGCAGCTCAGGTGAACTCTTGCTGTACCACTTGTTCATCAGCTTGAAGCCACTTGAAATAAAGATACTATTAGTAATAATAATTAATAAAGCCATATAATTATTTCCTCTGCTGCCAGGAAAATGTCATTTACTTCAAAGATGTACATGAACAAAGTGAACAAAGTACTCTTGGTTAATCAAAACATGATAATTAACAGGAGGCTGAGCACACTCATCTTGGTGAACAAGAATAGCAGGTAGCAATTTCACTACTCTTTAAAGTCTATGATTGGGTTAGTGAGTGGGAGGATCTGACAGCTATGAATTCACTTCCTATCATTTCAGGGGGAGTAATTAATGAGTTGACTACATCTACAGCGCTATTAACACGGATGGTACCTTGGATTTAGTCAGATGAAGAAAGCTCCTGGCTTCTATGAAAAGAAAGGTTAATGGAGGCATTTTTCTTGTGGGAACACATTTGGCACATGGAAAGTCAACTTATAGTACCCTCGAGAAATTATAGAATGGGAAAAAAGTTACAAATATATAAGGCAACATTTAAATAAACCATCAAGTACAAAGGAGTAGGGAAACTATTTAAGACACTGCGGAGTCAAAAAAAAAAAAGACTTTGATGGCTGATTCTAACGTTGGGTACCTAAGTCCAAATTTTCCACCCTCAAAACCTCCATCTCACCTGCCTCCTAACTCTGGTGATGCCAAAACTTTGTTTTTTCGAGGTACCTAAAGTTCTGTTTCTGAGTAAATGTCCCTTCATCCAAGTCCTCGGGTCACTAAGAGAGCACTTACTTACTCCTAAGTCCTATCAGGATCCAGAAACTGTTCATTAAACTATCTATGTCACCTGAGCTTCATCTGGTATGGGTATGCAGATCAGGCCACAGACAATGTTGCAGTCACTATCATGTTCTGGCGAGGCCCAGGCAGAAGACAAACTGCTCAGGGATTAGAAAGCTAGGCAAGCTTGCGATAGACCTGGTGTCAATGCCTTCTTCCACTTGATGGAATCCAGCTCATTTTGCACAGGAATGTTGTAACCATTAGGGGCGTGTGAAGCAGGCCCTATTCAATTCGGATTCAGCCCAAATCAGGGACAGTGATTTGATCTGTTGATTCAGATCACTGTCCCTGATTTGATTCGGCTGAATCCAAATCTAAAGATTCTCCGAATCAGCAATTCAGACACAGACATAGCTACAAAAGTTTTTTCTACATACCTTGAGGTACTAGCATGGTGTGTGAATGCTGCAATGCTGGGGTGGATGGAGCATCCCACAGGAGTGCAGGGGGGCCTTCCACGTGCTCGGCGGCAAACCCAGAAGTGGACCAGAAGTACTTCTGGTCTACTTCCAGGTCCAGTGGGGAGCATGCATCCCCCCCTCCCCTGCACCCCATCAACTTGGCGATCAGCCACGGGGGCACCCTGGGTGTCCCCCAGACCCAGGAGGCACCAGTCACTGAGCCAGGAGGGCACGGGGGGGCCCCAGCAGAGTGCTCCCCAGCAGACCAAGAAGTGGACTGGAAGTGCTTCTGGTCCACTTCCGCATCTGCTGCCCAGTGAGCTGGGGAGCCCCCAGCGCTTCTGTGGGATGCTCCATGCACCCCAGCATTGCAGCATTCATGAATCCCTGCTACCTAGAGGTATTTAGAAAAAAAAAAAAAACATTTAAAGCTGTCTCTATGTCTGAATCTCTGAATTGGGCACATCTCTGCTGAATCGAATCAGAGACCAAAGCTTCGCACAACCCTAATAACCATCAAATGTCTCGTTCCTCTGGGGTAGAAAAGGAACTCCTCCTCAATGAAGCTGTTCTAATTTTCATGAAAAAAATTAAAGATTCATCAGCCCATGGAGAAAGAGCAAGAAAGAGCATGACTAACACAGCAATTAGGAGATTTAGCAAGGAGAGAGGAGACCAGGATTAATAATGTATTTTACATGAAACAGTGTTAGGAGCAGGGACCAGAACTCAAGTCTCTCCCTTCCCAAATGAGGGCCCTCAGGGCAACTGTATGGTACCATACATTTGTTGAGATACACACATAAGACCATAGTTGCATGTACATGCAGTGTATGCACATATATACACACTGACTAGTGGGTTTTAGATACCAGCGGAGGAGCAGGAGGAGGAAGAAGATGGCCTTCTCCTGTTTTAGATCAATAGCTTGGTGGTTAGGACACTTGCCCAAGAAGTGAAAGGTCCAGGTTTTTCTAGGTTTCTTGCACCTAGGGAGAGTTGAACCTGCATCTCCTGTTTCCCAGCATAGGTCTATTGGCCACATCACAGGTTGGGCCTTATCCAAAATGAGCTGCAGCCCTCCCCTTGCAGATGCCCTCCTGGGCAGCTAAAAGAGAGAGATATGTGGGGTCAGGAAGAAGAGAACAAGCTTGATGGTGTGTGACTTGGTGAAGTGGATGCTACAGGGATCTGGGTTTTAGCCTGTGCCCTTGCTCCCAGTTAAGTGGAAGATTCCCCACCGATTTCTATCCATTTTTATTGAGTGGCTGTCAGATGCACAGTATAGGCAGTCAGCTTTCAAAGGAGGGCCTGAAAAGGACTTCGGATAATGCCTGATGTCTGGCCTGGGTGGTTAGAGCCAGATGCAATTTCAAACCCCTTTTGGGTGAGTAGGCCTAGAATTTGGGTCATTTTCTCCCTGGGCAAGTGGTCTAGATACTAGTAGTAGGCAACTGGGAATTCTTCTGGATCATGGTTTCTATGTGAGCAGTCACCAGGACCTTCAATGTGTCTGCCTAGGCAGAAGTATGGAGGAGTGGAGGCTGCTCAGACCCGTCACCCCTTTACACCATTGAGACAGAATCCAAAGGTCAGACCAAGTCCAGATGTTCAGTGCCTCAGTGGCTGTAGTTTGGGAATCTCCCACATGACAGATAAGAATGTTACCACTGAACCACAACAGCAGGTCTAAACACTAAACTATTGTATTAAAACATGGGAGAGACCTTCTCTATTTTCTTTCCAGCAGGTACACACACAGGCATATAGGGCAATTCCATATAGGCCCTTTAGGCACGTAGACTAGGTACGGACATTCAAAGAGCCCAAGACAGAATTGATCTAAGTTATGCCACTTTCTGTAAGCGATATAGTTTAGCTCAATAGCAAACAAAACACACATTTGTCCTTTGGAGGGCTGGGGCAGAATCTTAGACTAGGTTCTGCCATTTGTAAACTAGTCTATGCGTGCCAAACTTCTTTTCTGTTATAGTATAGACCAATTTCTGGTCACTTGTACTGGTAAAAGTGTAATATTTGTACCTGGCCATAAAGTGAAATAGGATTCTACCCATAGTATTTACAGTGGTGTAACATGGCTTTACATTTGTGTAGAGAAGGAACGCACACCATATAGAGCCTATAGTAGTGTCGTTTACTATGATCTTGTAGTCCCTCTGGGAAAAGAACAGCATTAAAATACACTGGAGTAAGTCATACAGGTTTAGTTGCCATGTATCCACATTTATCTTGGAGTAGCCACATGTTCAGTGCGCACAGGCTTTTCACTGCTCCCCCTTTTCACATCGATCCAGCACTATGGCTGCCAATACACATACTTGTAGGTGGGAGGGTGTGTTTTAATTAGAGCTGTTCCCATGCAGCTGCTCTAATTGAAACTCCTCAAATGGCTGGAGGATACTTTATCTAAACCTCATTCAACAAAGTTTAGTTAAAGCACCCTGCAGCCTTTATGAAGTGCATGGGGGCTTAATACACATGATGCTGAGGTGACACTGCACTCTAATTAGAAGGCAATGAGCATGTGTATAAGCAGCCTATAGTAGCTGCTACTGTGACATCAACTAATTGTCAGGGTCTGCCACGGCAAGTGATTCTGCCACAGCTAGCTCTTCATCCCTCTGCTGCAGATTCTGGTGTGATTTACATCAGGGTACCAAAACAAAATAAATTATATCAGTCTTAATATGTCTTGTGTTACAATCATGAGTCTGGTGGCAATCTAAGGTGATTTACTGCAATATAAACTCTCCCTATACACTATATTGGGGGGGGGGGGGAATCCCTGGCAATGTTCTGGACTGTACTCCAGGGATTAGGACCTCACCGCATTCACTGCTGTGGTATCTAACTCCCTCTGTGTATCTCCATAAGTCATATCCCCAGCTGGTTTAGCTGGAATGATTTTGATGGAGCTACACTGGTCTAGAGCAGCCGAAGATCTGGCCCAATATTATGATTATTTTTTCATGAAGATATTTTTGTGAGCAATTGAGAGAAGAAACCTCATTTTATTTTCAGAAATGCTTTGCTGGGTATTGCTGATTGAGTCAAAATAAACACATCAGTCACCAAGACACGGGCCTGCAGCATGTTTTACTTGCAATACGAGGCTCATCTAACAAAAAATGTAGTTTATTTTGTGTACAATAGCCAGATACATTTTTAATACTTTTTCTTTTCTGGGTTGAATTACCCTAGATTCTGAGCAGAGCAGATACAGATATAAAAGAACTCTGAACGTGCCTCTCTTGATGAGAATACACCTATAAGCAGCTGTGATTTTGTTAGAGTTATAATAGCTGAACAGTTTCTTTTTAATCTATCTAGCCAGTGTTTGTGAATACCAAACTACCTTAGTGCTGTTTTATATAGCAGTTGTGACTGGGGGTTTTTATCTGTGTGAATAGCAGATGCACTCTTAATTCAGAAAGTACAGGAAAACCATAGGATGGAAATACAATAGTTTGATTCTCTCTTGTTGTTTTTTCTCATTGGGGGAATTCAAAGGGAGGAACACTTCTTAATGTTAAGACTAAATAATCTAAAGGGTATCAAATAGTGCTTAAAGGTTAGTTGTGACATTGTTATAGAGGCTAAGTCAGGGGTGGGGAATGATTTGGGCCCATGGGCCAGATAGGTAGTTCTGGGGAACTGTCACAGGCTGGTCAGAGCCCCCTACACCCTGCAACAGCCCAGAGCCCATGCACCCTGGGGCTCCTCCCCGCCACCGCCATCAACATCCAGCAGTAGTTGAGTGCCCATCCTCAGCCCTTGGTCTCTGCCCAGGCACAGCAGAATGCCTCATGGGCCGGATGGTGTCTGGGCCAGGTGTGACCAAGGGACCTACCATAGGCTAGACAAAGTCCCTCCACAGGCGAGATCCAGCCCACAAGATGTATTTTGCCCACCCCTGGGCTAAGTATGACAAGCCTTCATGACCCCATAAAGAAGCAGTTACCCTCCCTTAAGTCCTTTGTTGCCCAGTGAGACCTTGATTGCAGATGTGCAGAATTAAATGCGACAACTCACCCACTTACTCCATAAAGTACTGGGGCAAAAGGCTGGGTGAAACTATATGAGTTCTCAGTGGAGGAGCTAGTAGTGGTAATAATTATAGATGGTAAAGGCTAGCCATACATTGCTTTCCACTCTGCCCCAGATGTGCATGGCTGAAGCAGAGGAAGGACTGTATTCCCAAGGGTCTTGTCGGTGGGGTGTAACTACTGAGACCTGCTCCTGTGGTAGTCTGCCCAGGGCTAGATAAATCCAGAACCAAGCCCTATGTTTTGTACTTTGTTACACCTCCCCTCCTAAAATCTCAAAACATTTGGCAAATACTGATAGGTGTTACCACTAGGTAGATCCACTATGGTTAAAACATGCAGCTGTTACTCTGTGTTTTCTAAGGGCATGGATGACAGGCCGTGACAGGTGACTGCCTTTCTGAGTTTAGACTGGAGGCTTAAACACTAGGGAAGGCTTTCTGATTAACCTATCACCTTTGTGCAGGTGCATTTGTAAAACGATAGGGGAAAAATGACAAGTGTAGGAACAGCTCTCCAGGGCATCCGGCTCCTGTCTTCAGTAGACTAGTATGAAGTGTAGCTATCTGTCTGCAGTGGTTTATATCATAGGAAAGGAAAATTACTAGATTAGGCTGTATTTCCTGGACCTACAAAACCAGGGAATGACAGGTAGCTGTCAGTTGCTCTAAACAGGCCTCAAATAATTGCAAGGTGAGTTATATTTATAAAGATATCGCTAACATGCCAATATAATAATAGACTTTATATCTGTTCACAGCTTTAGAAACAGTTCATTTTGAATAAGCACTCAACTGTGTCACTGGAGGTGTTTCTCAAAGGTTATGAGAAGTCTGTAAACCTTCCAGGTCTCAATAATTGTCAAGGGCTGAAGCAGGCTCCTGGGATCTTGCTGATGACGATTCAGTAACAGATCAGAAAACCACACATCTAAGAAGTGGGCAGCACAATGAAGTCAGAGTGTTACTAGACTGTTGCATTTAGCAGAAATGCAGAAAACACTTGAGTGGAAGAAGAGGAAATCTACCTTAAAGGGTGGGGGAGGGGGAATCTACCCTAGGAAAGGGTGGAGGAGCATTTGAGATTGCGATTTTGATGGAGCTAGTTCCAAATAGTCTTCACCTATCCTGGGAAGTTGGACTGCAAACCATGTCAGAAACTTCTCCCTGAGAGAAGTGGGAGCCTCATCTTTGGACTTTAAATTCGGACTGGTTTAGAACATGGGAAAATACAAAAGAGGAATATGGGAAACCCTCCGTTTTTCACATGGAGAGTGAGTGGATGCTCTAATAGACCTTTCAGGTCTCTGTCTTTTGTAACTACTGGTAATTCCTGCTTCAGGTGAAGTCTCAGGCTGTTGTTGTTATTGCAGGCTTGCACAATTCCTTGTTTCTATGGGCCAAGCTCACTGTCCATACCAGGAGCCCCTTGCAGCTGGCCAGTTCTCTCTAAAAGTTCCTTGAATGCCACCCTCCCATCTCTCTTCTTTCTCATGAACTCCCTGGGAGCCCCGCTTCACTCCTCTTCCTAATGGCTCTATGTCCTTATGACTCATACTGTAATCCCTCATTCCAATACTAGCCAGGGACTTTATGTGCCCCTTTCCCCCAGCCTGATCTTTCTCTCAATAAGGAAGGTAGAGCACTGCCATTAAGTTGTGTGTAGGGCATCACTTTGGTCAGGTAGTCCCCCTTTAATAGACTGAGTAAACATTAATATTAACCCTGTTCTGCAGAAGGCAAGAATTTAGCAGAGTGAGGTGATGTGACTTACCCAAGGTCTTCTTGCAGGTCTTAGTAGAACTAGAAATAGAACCACATCCTGTGATTCCTACCCCAGTACCCTATGGCACCTCCAGTATCCTCTCTTTCACTATATCAATCCAGACCCTTCAGGACTCTCGCCCAAAATGTAGAGGCACATGAAGATGAATACTGTTTGCTGCTTTACAAAAACAAACAAGGGTAATTTGGGTTTTATACGGGAATATGGTTTAGAGGGAATCCTTGCTTTATCAGAAACACTCCCTAGCAGTCATGATCAAAAACAGATGTACCTGTAAAGCTGTTGGAATGATAAACTCTATAGATACGTACTTATATATAAAAATATGGGATCATCATTGTGTGTGTGTGTGTGTGTGTGTGTGTGCGTGCGCGCACGTGTGTGTGAGTGTGTATGGTTTGTGTGGGGTGACTTCAAAAGTTTAACATGTATTTGCACCTCTTGGATTACACGATGATGAGTATAGGTGTAGAACGTTTACCAAGGAAGACCTACAGAGCAGCCACTCTCTTCAAAACAGTGCTTCCTATAAGATTACTGGTATTTCCAAGTTAGCACTGTGATGCTGTTTATTACTCCAGATGAAGCCACCAAGTGCAGCAGAGTATAAAATTAAAAACAATTCAAATAATCCCAGATTATATGATTCTTTACAACAATGCTTGAATTGTAATCAGTTTTAGTACATGAAAAATGGTATACACAACCCCAGAAGGTATGTAATTGAAGGCAAAATAATGACGAGGCTAAGAAAATGCTGTCATAATAATTTCAGGGAGCTGTGGATGGTAATTAGTAATGAAACACCTGGTTCAACTTGACAGCATCAGAGATTTCACAATAACACTTTTCTGACATTATTATTTTCTGATATTATTTGTAGGGCTGCATGAAGTTTTGGTTGCCGATTCAATTCGGAGGGGATTCAGCCTGATTCGGTGGCCAAATCTCCAAATTTGAATCGAACCTGGAGACCCATTAATCTCTCCAAATCAAATCAGAAGCCTCCAATTTGATTTGGAAAGATTTGAGGATTCAGCCATAGACACAACTTTACATGTTTTTTCTACATACCTTGAGGTACCAGGTGTGGCTCGTGAAAGCTGAGATGGTGGGGCAGAGGGAGTGTTCCACGGGAGCACAGGGGAGTTTCCTGTGTGCTCAGCAGCAGACCCAGAAGTAGACCAGAAGTACTTCTAGTCCACTTCCGGGGCTGCTACAGATCATGCAGGGGACCCCCCTGCCCCCTGGCTATGTGACTGGTGCCTCTTGGGTCTGGGGGGGGACCTGGGGTCCCCCCACAGCCAATCGCTGAGCTGGAAGGGCATGGGGGGGTGGTCCCCTGCGACTCCCACATGCTCCTATGGGACTCTCCATCTGCCCCACCATCTCAGTGTTCACGAGATGGTACCTCACCTAGTACCTCGAGATACATAGAAAAAACCTATAAAGCTGTGTCTATGGCTGAATCACTGATTCTACAAATCAGAATTGAATCTTCAGATTCTGATTTGACTGAACTGAATCAGGACAGTGATCTGAATCAGCGAATCGAATCACTGTCCCTCGAATTGGGCCAAATCTGAATCTGAATCAAATATTGTCCACTTTGCACGCCTCTAATTATTAGCACTCTAGAGACGAATCTGAACAACCCCAATGTGCACAAAACTGACTTTTGTGAGCTAATATTATTGCTTTTTCATCTTTTTTTTCATCTTTTACCGGTATGGTTCTATCATGAGCAAGAGGTTCCTGTTTCACGTATTATGTCTCCATTCCATATTGTCTCCTGAGGAACAGAAAGTAATCATCAACACACAGACACATTTTTTTGGCTTGCATATAGTGTGGACTGTTTTGAATCACGAATTTGTGTTCTTTCCCAAACTCAGCCAAGCAATTTTGTAGTTTTATTAAATATCATTTCCAGTATGCCTTTTAACGGATTGGTGAATCACATTTTAACTTCAGCAAATCTCACAGAATTTTGCATTTAATTTCTAAAGTGCCTTCCATCACATATCCCTGTTTCAATTAAAGCGTAACACTGACACAGTTCTAATGCCCTCCACTCTTCATGCCACTTATTTGACACAATCTCTCGCAGTGATATCTCACAAAAACAGGAAGATGATTTCACATCTAATTTGCATTATGTATTCATTTCAAGATTAGTCACATGGCTAATGAGCATCTTGGAGGCTGGCCAGTTTGCCACACTGTCATACTTCCCTTCCTGACACTCTACTGCATTAACTCTGTAATACTGCCAATGATTGTATGGAGTGTGAATTGCTCTCATCCATTTGTTCCAGAAAACGATCGCATCCACCACTGCTTAGAAATTGTTTCCATTGTGGAATATAATTAAATATTAAATGTAGAGAAGAAATTGCTTCATTTTCAAGAAGTGCCAACCTCTGAAATGTTGCCTGCAATGGCCAATTGAATAGGGCAAAGCTCCCTTCTACCATAGCCCAAACCAAATAATGTGTTTCTGTCTGGAAAATCTACCCTGGAATGTCTACACTGAAGCAAGACTACAGTAAATGATTAATAAAAAAACATTGATTATGAATCTTTTGCCCACAAATATAGTTATGTTCAAAAGTAACTTCATGAAAATTTCTGTCTTGGTTTTTGTATTGATTTTCTCAGTGTCTTTGTTAGCATATTTGGTTAATATTCTAAACAAATATTTCCTTTAGTTTCTGGTACTGTAAAGTAGGGCTGTGTGAAGCAACACCATTCCATTTCAACTTGAGTTTTGAGGTTTCGATGGAGCAGCGTTTCATTTCAAATTCCATTTTGATTGGGAACAGATGTTCCATTTTGCTTCATTGAAACAGTGAGGCTGTTTTGAGGCTGTTTCGACATTTCACCCATTTGCTATAATAGGGAAGCTCGAAACAGCCTCTCTCATCTGGCAGACAGATGGGGGCCTACAACCCCAGGAGGGCTGCAGGGGCTGTGCCAGTCCTCCTGGGGCTGTGGGGCCCCGATCTTCCTGTTAGATGAGGGAGGGAAGCTGAGTGCTGCCACCTGGGACTGGGGAGCTGGGGAAGGGAACTGAGCCCCATTGCTCAGTTGCCCTCCCAAGTGCTAGATCAGGCTGGAGAAAGGAACTCAGCCCAGCTGGGCTGAGTTCCCAACCCCAGCACTAGGATCAGGTTGGGGGATGGGAAGTCAGCCCAGCTTGGCTGAGCTCCCATCCCCAGCACTATGATCGGGCTGGGAAAAGGAACACAGCCCAGCTAGGCTGACTTCCAATCCCCAGTGCTACAATCAGGCTGGGGAAAGGAACTCAGCCTAGCTGGGCTGACTTCTCATTCCCAGCCCAATCTAGTGCTGGGGATGGGAGCTCAGCCCAGCTGGGCTGAGTTCCTTTCCCCAGCCCAATTGTAGGGCTGGGGAGGGGAACTGAGTGATTGGGCTAAGTTCCCTTCCCCAGCCTGATCACAGCACTGGGGAAGGGAAATAAGCCTGGGCTCAGTTCCCTTCTCCTGTGCTGTGATTGGCTTCCTGAAGCCCAGCCACGGGAGGCAGGAAGAGCCAGAGCTGCACTCCTGGTTGCTGCTGGGAGCACAGCTCTGGTTCTCCCCTGTCTCCCACCACCTGGCTGCTGGCTGCTTCGAAACTCAAAATGTTTAAAAACTTTCAAAACATTTCGATTAGCCTCATTTTGTTTCAAGGCTGTTTTGAAGTCCTTTGTTTTGATTTGATTTAGCTGTTTCCAGCTTGAAATGAGTTGAAACGATGTTGAATCAAAACAGCCAGCGAAATTTTGCACAGCCCTACTGTAAAGTGATTTCAGAACCCAGACAGTCTTTTTGTAGTTAAGAGAAGTGGCAATTTCATAAAGTCACAGATTATAATCTTTGTTATTGGAGGTTTTAAAGAAGCAGCTATATGCAGAATTTGCCAGGAACAGTATAGGAATAGTGCATCCTGTGTCTGTGCAGGGACTGAATCATGTGACCCTTGAAGTCTCTTCCAAGCTTATGATTCTATAAAGCTAAAAGGTGACACTGACCATTTTTTCTGATTTTTATATAATGAAAGTCATAGGAGTTTCCTGAAATAATTTCTGTTTGAAGTAGAGCATGACTTCCAGAAACAAAAACACTCATCTTAATTAGCACGTTACCTGTAATGTAGCATCTACCACAGCACTCGGTAAATTGTTCCAGTGTGCAATTAGCCTCACTGTTCAAAGTCAAGTGACCTGATGATCACAACTGACTCTGAATCACATAAGGCACATCTATAGGTTCATTAATGCGCTGTAATTACAGAGAGCTCCATAATTAGTGCTACTGTGCAGTAGCACCAACACACTCTTTTTTGTGACACTAATGGATTAGCACAGTTTAGCTAACACATTTGCTAATATGTTAGCACCATTTTTACCTGTCACACTAATGCACAGTAGAATTAGACAAGTGTGCATTTAGCATCTTGTGTAAATGCACCCATAGTGATCTTCAGGTGGCAATGGTGAGTAGAAGCACCTTTCTCTAACTCCATCTGGTGAGAAGGCTGTGACCATTTCTTTCAGATTCATATCTGGCCACCATCATCTATGCCTTCATAATCATAGGCTAGACTACTGCAATGCATGCTACACAGAGCTGCCTTTGAAAACCATCTGAAAGCTGCAGCTGGCACAGAATACAGTGGCCTACTTTCTGACAGTGGTAAGTTACCAGAAGCACATAAATCCAGTGCTCCAAGGTCTACATCAGCTCTCAATAGCTTTCTGAGCACAATTCAAGATGTTGTTTTTGAACTATGAGGCCCTAAATAGTTTGGGCCTTACATACCTAAGGAAGAACTTTTTTTTTTTCATTTAGGCCCCATCTCAATTCCTAAGGGCATTTGAGAGCATCCTCCTGCATCCATAGATGCTTCTCAAGCAAATCCCAGGACGTCATTCTCCCCTTGTACTCGGCCTTAGTGAGGCCTCAGCTGGAGTACTGCGTCCAGTTTTGGGCTCCACAATTCAAAAAGGATGTGGAGAAGCTTGAGAGAGTCCAGAGAAGAGCCACGCGCATGATCAGAGGTCAGGGAAGCAGACCCTACAATGACAGGCTGAGAGCCCTGGGGCTCTTTAGCCTGGAAAAGCGCACGCTCAGGGGTGATCTGATGGCCACCTATAAGTTTATCAGGGGTGACCACCAGCATCTGGGGGAACGTTTGTTCACCAGAGCGCCCCTAGGGATGACAACTAGGTCAAATGGTCATAAACTACTACAAGACCGTTTCAGGCTGGACATAAGGAAGAATTTCTTTACTGTCCGAGCCCCCAAGGTCTGGAACAGCCTGCCACCGGAGGTGGTTCAAGCGCCTACATTGAACACCTTCAAGAGCAAACTGGATGCTTATCTTTCTGGGATCCTATGACCCCAGCTGACTTCCTGCCCTTTGGGCAGGGGGCTGGACTCGATGATCTTCCGAGGTCCCTTCCAGCTCTAACGTCTATGAAATCAATGAAATCTATGAAATCTATGAAATGCTATCAAAGCACCAAACCTGCTTGGCAAAAACATGTGGGAGACATCGTAGTGGATGGGTCGGTATCGACCTGGAAGGGTGTGGGCAGTGGAGTCCCGCAGGGCTCGGTCCTAGGACCGATACTCTTCAATGTCTTCATCGGCAACTTGGACGAGGGGGTGAAGTGTACTCTGTCCAAATTTGCGGATGACACAAAACTGTGGGGAGAAGTGGACACGCTGGAGGACAGGGAACAACTACAAGCAGACCTGGACAGGTTGGACAAATGGGCAGAAAACAACAGAATGCAGTTCAACAAGGAGAAATGCAAAGTGCT
>NW_005842038.1:443941-489683 GCF_000455745.1 Alligator sinensis | reverse complement strand
CTTTCCTTCCTATGCAGGAGGTCAAACTCGAAGATCTATTGAGGTCCCTTCCAACCCTAGAATCTATGAATCTATGAAACCATGTTCAACAGATGTTCCTCACTCTGGAACTCCATCCTTCTTGAGGCCTCCCAGAGCCTGACTCTGAATAGCTGTTGGAAGTATTGAAAGACCTTTCTCTTTGAGCAGGTGTCGAGGCAGCTGGGTCAAAGTGGGACACAAATGTCCCAGTGGCTAGGATGCCATGCAGCAACTGCCACTGCAGACCACCTGTCTTCTTGGTGGTTGGTGGCTTATACAATATGCACCAAGCTGGGTGGGCCAGTGGGTAATCTAGTGGCCCCAGGCACCGTCGCCATGGTGTATTGCGGCAGCCTGCCAGCACCTGGGCATGGCAGATGTGAACCACCCAGGCATATAGCCTTCTACGTGATAGAACAGCAAAGGGACAGCCCGTGTCACTGTCAGGTGGCACAGCGAGTGTAATCAGGGTGCTAGACCCACCGGCCAGCTCGCTGACCACAGCTGGGTTGACTAGCAGCATGGGAAAAGCCTCACTCAGGGCATCTGCAGCACAGGGGACCTGGAGTGCCCAGAGATGGTCATTCAGGGTGGCTGCTGCCTCTAGTGGCAGGGCAGCCTAGATGTCACACAGGAGATAGCCCACACTGTGGACAGAGTGCATGCCTAGCTGGGTGGTCAGGGTCTCAGGTAAGAGCCAGGCTGACCAAGAAGGGTCAAGGCAATGGCTCAGGCAGAGGACACACACCTGGATGATAGCAGCCATGAGGCTAGCTTCAGGAGAGCAATCCCCACCTTCTTGAGGGGAGAGGGGTCATCCTGCTCTTGAGGTTGCTTGCAACAGTCAGAAAGCTGGATATCCATCTCACTAGCTTCCTCATCCAATTCCGTAGGCTAGGGTGTGACCAAGAGGTCAGCTGACTCCTCTACTGCCCTTTGGGTTGGGCCTCCAGAAGAGAGGCATTCTGAATCACTTTTACTGCCACCCGACTGTGGAAGCTGGGAGACAGGCAAGGGGTTGGTGACCCCTGCCGTCTCTTCCCCCACCTCCAAGCTATCCCCGTCCACAGTCATGTTCAACAGGGTTGCCCACATGACACCTGGAGTGGGGTCAGGCTTTCCAGCAGGGGCCCCCCCAGTGCCGGCCAAGGAGGGTCCCAGGAGGGATGGAGTGTCCTGACAGGCCCCCTTCACCTTTCTTTCTTTGTTGTTCTTCTTCTTAGCAGTAGGCAGCCCACCCTTCATAGGGGATGGGCCAGACCTCTCTCAGCCCACCTCCCCACGGCCAGCCATCTCAGATGAGGCTGTGGTGGAGGGAGGCCGGGAGGAAGCCTGTGTCCCAGAAGTGGATGGGCTATCCATCGGCACCACTGCAGTCACCGATATTCTGGCCACTTTCTCCAATGGGCACTGAGCTGCTAGGTGGGAAGACCTACCACACTAAAAACACAAAGTCTCCCCCAAGGAAAAATAGATCACAAACCTCCGCTCGTTGAGTGTATGGTTCAAGGAGTGAGGCAGAGAACGAGAGCCCTCCCTGAGGAGCATGAAGACCTGCCTTCGAAAAGACAAGATATGCTTCAGCTTTGGGTCCTTGCTTCCAATCCTCAGTCAGTGAAAGGTTCTCATAGGAACCCCATAGGGCTCAAGTCCCATTGGTCACATGTGGGGGCATGTTGGAAATTACCACCCTCAGAGCCTGGATATCTAGGGCCATGACAAGATAATGTACGCCTGCAATGTCCAGACCCTCCATGCACACACTGTTGACCAGGGTGGAAGTGTTCAGGTAAATTGCTGGTACCGTGTTAGCACAACCCATGTGACATATGTTACACTGTCCCAGGAGACCAGCTAGGGCACTTACACAGACCTCAACCCTGACATAGGGAGGGGTGTGAACCCTCAAGCCATGGGTAAAGGGGAGGTCTGAGAGGCATCCCCATGCCAGCTCCTGGGTGTAGGAGCATCCATTCCTGCTAGGACAGTGTTAATCCCAAAAGCTAAAACTAAGAGAATGAAAAAAAAAAGTTGTATATATTAATTACAGGGATAAGTGTCTGGGAATGTGGCCATAAAAATGAAATGGGAGGAGGAAAGGGGTGGAGTGAAAAGAGTCAGGGGGAGGCTTATAGAAGTTAGGAAAAACTAGGAACAGAAAAAAAAGGAGAGGGGATTAAAAAGCACTCCTCAAAAGGCAAGATATAAGAAAAGAGAACTCCACACAATAAACAAGCAAAAAAGAAAGAAAGAAAGAAAAAGAAACAGTAAGGAAAAAAAACTGCAAAGTAACAACTCGCAGACAAAGAAACTGCAAATAGAGGGGAAGGGGACAGAGAAAACGGGGGAAAAATACTGCAAAAATGCAAGAAAAAATCAGGAAGGGAGATAGACAGAAGCAAGAGAACTTTAGACAGGTGGGAGTCAGGAAAAGAGATAGGAAGTCGGGGAGTCTTACGCTCAGGATTGCCCCAAGCAGCTTCAAACGAGCTTGGTCCAAATCGTCCAAAGCAGAAAGAAGGAAGAAAGGAAGGAATCATCTTTTAGGTAGACCAAACCAGAGCTATTTCATTGGTTTTCCAGTTAAAAACAGAGTGAATATTGACAAAAACCACCTGGTAGTCAATATATATCATACAGCCAGATTATGGCCATTGAATTACCACTTAATAAGCATGCTGCTCTACATCAGACTGTCTAAATTGTCTAGGTCTAATAAGTCCCCAAATTACATTTCAGAAATGGATCTAGAGCATCAGAAAAAAATGCTGTGTCAATTTGAATACAGCGTATTGTTTTATTTATCCAATGCATTTATAGTCATATTGCTACCTATACAAGAAACCCTAAAAAAAAAAAAAAAACCAAACAGTGCATGATTATAATGTCATAATCAATAAAACGTAATACATGAAAGTGATACTCATGGAAAATCCATTTCCCTATGGCACTGTTGTAAGAATATAAAAGCTGAATGCTTCTAATCCTCTAATAATATGAACCTATCATTGTACGGTAGATAGTCTTTTTCCTAAATGGAATAAACTCGGCACTGTTTCTGAGGAGAAACAGAAAAAAGGAAGGTTGATACCAAGATGCTACACTGATGGGATTCTATTATGTTCTCTTTTTCATCAATGCAGATAAATGGTTATCACCACACACTCATATTGGCTGCGGATCTAATCTTACTTAGAGTCTAATTCAGCAAGGTACTTATGCATATTCTAATATGAGCATGGGCCCATTACCCATAAGGATAAATTAAAGTACTTCCTTCCTTAAAATTAGTTATAGGTTTAACTATTTTCCAGGAATGAGGGAAGAGTGCTTAAGCCCCTGGTCTGCTAATCAAAGTCAGAGGTCTTGCCTTTACCAGTTATAGAACTGGGATCTATATTTGTATTTTGGAGCTTATTTTAGAAACCCAGTGTGAACCTTATAGTCAGGATGTATAAATCCTTGGGTAGAGATTTTGAATTTTTATAAAATTAAACAATCAAATCCAGCTGGCGTTTGGTTTGTGCGTGTGTTTGTTTGTAATATCAAGCGAAAATACCAGCAGTTTTTAGTCTGAAATGAATTTTCTGCACGTGCTCATAATTCAAAAAGTGGCCATATCATTTCATTTCATGGCACTTTCAAGGGAATTTAGAGGGTTTTGTTTGCCGCTTAGAGGAGAAAAGCCTACCAGGTTGTTTGAAATCTAGTGTCGGCGAGTTAGTGTGCCTTTGAAACAGATTACTTCCCAGACTCTCTTAACAGCCAAAACGAACAGGTGATGAGAAAAATAAACAGATATATAATTTGCCTTCTCCCATAGCAATAGGAATTGTGCACCCTACAGTGGACCAAAAAAAAAGGAAGCTAGGGTGAGAAAAAACTACTTGGGATAATATAGAGAGTCCCTGTTTTATTCTAGGATATTTACTCTGCAGTTTAGAATAAAATATGTTCTGGGCTTTCAAACATCGTTTTACAACACTCCCAATTTGATCAAGGCATCCAGTAGGAATAATCTAGCCTATGTCTGAACAAGCACAATTATGTTCATTTCAGATGATATTGCCTGCTTATATCAAAACTGAAGTTTGCATTAATCAGAACAGTTGTTATAGATTGTCTCCATAATGTTCTAACCCCATCCTATTTCTATTTGAAATAGAGGGAAACACTGGAGGGAAAGAGGAATGCCAACTTGATATCAGCAAGTTAAATGGTCCTCGCAACCCCAGATCACTGGAGAAATCACTTATTTCCCAGATGATGATGTCAGGCAATTATTTATTAATTCTGCTCTTTAGTATTTCTCATATTCACAATGTTTTGGAGCTTCCAGTGACAGATGTAACCAAGACTTGAACTGATTAAACATTATAAGAAATGCAAGGCTGCTGATGCACAGTGGTGCCAAATGTTCATAGTATCTAGATATTAGCCTAACCACTATGTAGGTGGATAATCGTTGTCCTTGTGTAATGATGCAAATGTGCAGCAAGCACATACAATGTGCAGTGTTTGCATTTACATATTCTTGCACAGAGGTGGTGGCTATGGGGTCAAAACAAAAGGCCTGAAATAGGGTCATGCATGGGAGTAAAGGCGTAGCAGGCAAACTGAGTTATGTTAAGACTTTATGACCAGAGTTTAGGTTTTCCCAGAACTAAGCAATTATATCGTATAGAGTGCCTTATCAGGCACTGGGAAAAGTGAGTGCTGTGATTGATACGGTGGGCAAACCAGAGCCAGCAGTTTCCCTAAAAAGGAAAGAAAACCAAAAATGGAATAGGCGTGGAGTACCTTATCTAAAAAGATGAGATAAACTTGAGGATTGCACAATTTGGGTGAAAAAGTTACAAAAGTAGTGGACAAACAAAGGGACAGCATGTGTTTTGTGTTGCCACCCTGGGGAGGCAGAAGCAACCTTCGACTTCTTGTTCTAACAAGGGGAATCCAGGAACAAAAATCCCACACACCCAGCAGAGGATCTGAGGCAGGTCGCTTTTGTAATGTCTGAAGGAATCACTGACGGTGTATTGCATGGAGGAAACTTGTAATAAAGGTTAGGGATTACTATTAAAGTTCACTTGATACTAAATCAGATGAGGAGCCGTGTCAGTCCTCAGGGGTCTCTGGTAAAAGGAATCCTAGTGGTAACGAAAGGTAGCAACATGCAGCATTTCAGGGAGAAGAGTGATCCAACACTTCAGAAGATAGCTGTAGACCAGGATTTAAAATTCCTTATGATGGCACAGATTTCCCAGGAGACTTCAATCTCTCTGCTACAGTTCCCTAGATGTAAACTGGAACTAAAAGCATGAGTATCACAAAGAGAAATTTAGTAATAGCTCTGACCTGCTATTATTAGATATTATTAAATATTTTCAGGAGAGGATATAGGACCATATACGTATTTTAGGATCACAGAAAGTGCGCTGCAGCCCTGCATCTGATAGGTGCATAGCAGACAGACAGAAAACCAGGGGGGAGAGAGAGAGCTCATTCAGAGGAAATCATAATGTGAAATCAGCCATGTCCTGTAAACCATAGCAGAGGATTCAGGAGGATGTAGCTAGTCTAATCCCATTTTGTGCAATAGGAAGGTCCTAATAAGGACCCAAGCCTGGTTCCAGTTTCAACCTCAGTTTCACTATGAACATGTAGATTTAGCTGAAACAAAGGCAGCGTCAGAGTAAGGTAAGTGTCAACCAGGCAGTCCATGTTTTTCAGGCTCCTGTCAGAAAGTCTTATCTCTTACAACCCCAGACACATCTTTTAATTGTATTTATTTATTTTTTTAATCACGAACCACCCCAATGCTTTTGATAAAAATCAGCTACACAGTTGGAACATTTATGGTTCCTCTAGTAATCCAGGACTACATAGACTCGCATGCATCCTTTTAAGTATTCGATTGCTCAATTGAAAAATTGAATCATTTCTCTAATCTGGTTAACCCACAGTTGCTTTGGACTCTGCATGTGTGATTTAAGTGAGAAAAAGCAATCTAAAATCTCTCCAGCTTCTTTCTGGTGGGAAGAAGTGCCTAACGCTGGGATCAAAGATGAGTTGATATCTTCCATCTTTTTTTTAACCAACTGCCATCTTTCCCAACCAAGATTCAAATATCTGAACCTCAGTAAATGTAAATCAGGGGAGAACTGGTGAATTCAATAGAGTTTTGCCCCTTTGTGCTAGCTGAGATTCAGTCCATTAGTTTCTTCAGACACTGCTTCATGAATTTCTAGTAATACAATGCTGTCACATTTATAAGTTTCTTTCTTGTCCGATATACATGCAATCAACCATAACAGTATGTCCAGTCAATCCTTTCAGCCAGAGCATTTAGATATTATACATTGTTCATGTTAGATACAGTGGTTGGACGCTTACTGGGAATTTTTAACAATTATTTTATTTCAGACAATAACTTTGGCCCAAAATTAGCTTTCTGGTTGTGTGCCCAATTGGTTTGGAGCATACAAAATACTCCTGATTAGGGACCATGAGCGCATCTACACGTGTGCTTTACAGCAGAGTTAACTAATTAGCTCCACAGTGAAGCATCACCCTCTACACAAAGTGCCCGTATTAGGGGACGGTGAATTAATAAACTTGGCCTTAAAATAGTACTGTTGGAAACTATCATGGCAGTCATTTACTTCGCTGCAATGCACATATAGACAGTGACTGAGACAGCAGCACTTTGAGACATGACAGAGTAGGCCAAGTTGGCAGCAGGCTCGGGGGCTCAGCCACAGGGCTTCACAGTTTTAGAACTCTTGTGCCCAGCCAGCTCCTCTGCCACCCAATGCCACCACCCAGAGGCCAGGGCTGACCCCCTGAGCCTGCTAACAGTCCAGGGCTGCTCTGCCCTGGCTCAAAGTACTGCTGTCCTGGGTGCATGTGTAGATATGTTCCGTCGAGGAGCTTTGCACTACAGAAAAACCCCCCCCCCCCCCCCCCCCCCCCCCCCCGCTGCTTTGTGATGCTGAGCATCCCTGATGTGCTGGTGTCCTGCCCCTGCCCATGCCATTAGCCCTCACTTCAAAGCCACAGCCCCCACAGCCCTGCCAGTGCCCTTCACCCCAGACCTGCAGCCCCCACCTACCCTCCCACTTGCTTTCTTCTGGCAGCAGCTCCCCTGGGTGTGTGTGTGGAGTTTGTGGGTGGATGGGGGATAGGGTTTGTGGGGGGAAGGGTGTGGGTATGGCGGTATGTGAGGTTTGTGGGTGGGTGTGGGGTTCTTTGGGGGGTTATGAAGGGGTATGGGGGGTGTGGGAGAGTGTGTGGGGTTTGTACGTGGTTGTAGGCCCCCCATCACGCATCCCCCCTCATGGTGTACAGACCCTACCACCACTGGCTCAGTGGCAGCAGACAGCAGACAGTAAGCCCTTGGGGGGCTCATGATCATGGCAGGCAGAGCCCCTGGTGGCTCACACCTCTAGCTGAGTCCCACCTAGCTGGTGCACACCTTCACACCAGACTGAGCAAACTCTGAGTGAGAATGTGCAGATTGTGGCACTGCAGGTGGGAACCATGTACCATGTGCCATTGGGCCGGGTAGCCTCCATGCCTCCATGTGGAGCTTCCAGCACTCCAGCACTCCAACAGGAAGCCATCCATGGAAGCATGAAGCCCACCTGGCCTGCTGGTGCATGATTCCATGCCTCCATGCCTCCATGGGTGGCTTCCTGCCTGGCCTGATAGTGTGCAGGTTCTGGTTCACTCGCCATTGAGCTGGGCCAGCATGGGGTTTCCTGCAGACACCTCTCTATTTCCTCTGTCCCCACCTGCACACCCCCATCATGTCATTGTCCCCCCTCCTTGGTAGTCACTCATACTTGCCCCACAGCCCCTCTCCCCCTCACTCCAGCCCTGCCCCCAGCCTCTGCAAGCTCCACTTATCTCAAAGACTCCAAGAAGGAAAGCAAGCCTGAAACAAGCCTTGGCTTACTGATAGTCTCAGGCCTAGCTGCTCACCCCTCTCCCTCCCTTTTGGGACAGGGCTTAGGGTTTGCCACCCTTTTTGCAAGAAGCTCTTATAGGCTGGAACTCTGCCAGCCTGCAGAGAGCTGTTTGCAAAAGTAGAAAATCTGTGGGTATCTCTATTAAAATGAAAAAAAAAACAACTGTTTTTTTCTCTTTTAAAAGGGAAAATCTACAGTTGTTTTTTTTATCATTTTCCATGGGAAAAAGAAAACCTGGATCCCTGGTAATTTCACTCCCTTGTATCTTTATTTTCTCCCCTACCCTTTGGTCAATTTTGTTCATGTGACTGTAAACACTTTAGGGTAGGTACTGTCTCTTATTACTTGTTTGGGCACAATAGGATTCCCCTCCTCATTAAGGCTGATAACCACTACTGTTTTTCTCTTTATGATTATTCATTATTTGTGTTTTACAGTATCTAGAGTCCCATAACCTAGGAGCATAGCAAACTAAAGTTTATGGATATACATGGGATGATTGGTAGATAAATTAATGATAGCAATGGGTATATTCACCTGATATTGTGGTCTCAAGGGTTATTATGACTTGTTTCTTCCCTCTTTTTCATTTTGATTTAATTAATTTTTTTACTGAGTGCAATGAGTGAGTTGGCTGAGATCCTCTTGTGTTTTTGTTCTCTTTGGAATTGACATATTTAATTTTTATGTTGTGATTTTTTGATTACCAGATATTGTGCTCTGTGTGGGTTGGGGGGGCATCGATTTTACTGGAAGATGCTGAAGGGGAAGGGATGGTGTGTGTGTGTGTGTGTGTGTGTGTGTGTGTAACACTGTCCATTAAAATGTCCATAATTACTAATAGTTGCTACAAAGCAAATGTGAGATGATCCCAAGTTGATTCTGCAACAGCTCACATATGCTAGTGGGGTGGCAAGTCTGGAAATGTCAAAGATGAGCTTGAAATCCATGACAAGTGCAGGCAAAAATAGGAAAATACTTGTTTTTTTTGCAAAAGGACAGGAACATTTTTCAGCCTGCTCTAATAGTTTTAATGCCAGCCAGCTTTTGGGCCTTGATTTGCCCAACTATGCTTAAGCTCAATAGAACATTATTTCACGTTAGCCCATTTATTTTGACATACTACTTGGTATCAAAGGAGTATAGAATTTACCCATAAATGAATAAAGTAAATACCCTGCTCTTTGCCATCCATCTTCATGACAAATAAAACATTGCTACTATTATTCATATTTTTTTAAAGGTTCTGTAGTCCATGTCCTGACAAACTTCCAATCCAGTCATTCATAGAAGACTACTGTGTGTCAGTGATGGCAAAAACAGATGGCAAAAAACAGATACACACTTTCCAATGTAGTAATCATCCCTCAAGGTAGGAAGGTGAAACACCAGTTTTCTAACATCTGAGACATACTTTATGCAAAACCCAACTCATCATCTTTCTATATCAGTGAACAGTAAAACTCAAGACATTCCTATTTGCCTTAACAGCTGAAGTATAAGTCTTGTCTTGAACCCACCATTTCTCAGAGCATTGGATAATCATCTCGAGCTTCATAAAGCACATCCTAAATTCCTATTCTTTCATATCCATTAATTTTGGTTTTAGGATTTAAGGGATAGAGAAATTACCATTTTAGTGGGTGTTACACTATGTACTTTCATGTTTCAGAAAAAATCAAGCTGAATGAAAAAAAAGGGGGCACAGCAAAAGTTGGGAAGATGCAGGTAAACCAATAAAATAACCAGCAGACATTTGCTGTTGCCTAAGCACAATTCTCACGGACTGACTATGAGACAGATGAATCTTGATGATTTGTCAGAATTTTACATAGGAAGCCAGACAAGAATAGCCTGATAAAGGTGGAAAACAACTACACTTGGACCATTTCTTCTTCTTATATCAAGTCAAGGATTCTGTCACATGTCTTTGGGTCTTATAAAGTTCATTGTGAAAACCCCATATTTTCCCCTTGCATCCAGTTGCCCCACACAGAACAATACTTTTACTGCAAATAATAAATTAAAATTTCCTAACCTGAATCCATGCTAATCTGCCAGCTTTGCCTTCAGGGGTCCCCAACTTCATATTTTTAATGATTATGACATCAGGACCCAAACCAAATTTCTCATCTACCAACCTATTCTCATCTCTACTCTGTTGTATGGATGTGAAACTTGGACAGCATACTGAAAACACCAAAAACTTTGGAACATTATCATTAATGATGTCTTCAGAAAACCCTCCATATCAATTGGAAGGACAGAAGCATTTTAGCTCAAGCAAGTACCACCAGCACCGAAGCAATGTTTATATACCAGCTCCACTGGACAGCATGTCATAAGGATGCCTGACAACCAATCCCCAACTCACTGATAGCCAGTGCTGTAAAGGTGGGTAAAAGAACAGATTTAAGGACACCTTAAAGGCCAATCTGAAGAAATGCAATATTACCATCAATTCATGAGAGACTCAAGTACTGAATCATCCTCCATAGTGCTATAACGTGTGGCCAGGCATTCATCATTTCAAGCAAACTGTGGAGGCAGATAGATGCAAAAGACAAATGTAAAGAATCACCAGGCTATATGCCTCCCTCCCCAAATCATCTTCCATGTCTGCACTCAAACATGTGAATCTAAGATAGGTCTCCTCAACCATCTACAGACTCACTGATGACTTTTGTATTTACTGGAAGACTGTCATCCTTGCACTGAGGGACTTCCACTGCTGCCAGCAATGACTACACAATGGGCTTCCTCACTGCAGACAGTTTAGAAAGGCATAATGATAGGACTGGAAGTGTCACCTGGATCAACCTCTAAGCACTGTAGAGGGATATTAACCTTTGCCTCTATCAGGAGATCAGCCCTTACATCTGGAAATCAGAGACTCATCCAGTAACAAACTGTAGCACTGTTTTGGGATAATTTTCTTTTCTGCCAAAGTGGTAAAGGAAACTGGAAGCTCTGAAGTAGAAGTTGCTGCTTGTGTCAGTGGTTGAATTGACCCCCTATAATGAGGTGTTGAATGGTTCAGTGCTGAATGAATCAGTGCTAAATGAGGCTGTGCTTGTTTCAGTGCCAGATGAACTGATGCCAAAGTCAAGTAGACAGACATAGAGTTAATTTATCAAAAGAAAAAAGAGTGGCAGGTGATGGGGTATGTTGTACCAGTGCAAATATATCTGATTCTTGCAATGCCAACTTCAACAGTATCAGCTTCTCTCTTATTGGCTGATCTTCTGGCCTCCAATTAGATGGTGATGTTGAAAGAGCCTAGTGCCAAGAAGGTAATTCAGGGCTGTGTTCCTTTCTTCCATAGGCAGCAGAAGTAGCTGACAGATTTTTTGGAGTTTAAACCGAGAAACCTTAGAATAAAACAGTGAAGAAGGCTCTTCCTTCCATTATGTCTCTTGCCCCAGTATTGAGAGGTTGCTACAAACTTCAGTGTTCTTACGTACGACCAGTTTAAACCCTCTTATATTTAATTGTACCAACATTGTTCTTTTAGCTGAAACAGTGCTGTTCAATTGACTAGGACCAGTCCACAGGCTGGATTGGGCCCTGCACCACCTCTATGCACCACGACTGGTCCCCAGGGCCTCATACTACCTTCACCCAACTAGAGCCCAATTGTGGCTGAGAGGTGGTTTTGTGGTTCCTCAAGGCCCAATCTTGGCTCAGCCAGGATTAGGTTCTGGGGCCCTGTGCTACCTCCATCCAGTTGTGATGAGGCTGAAATAGTCTCAGAGCCATAGCTTAGAGAGCTCTCCACAGGATTTGTGGGGAGTCCCATGGGCTGGACATGGCACTGGGGAGTGGCTTTAGCCCCCTGGCCAGGGGTTGAGCATCCTTGTTTCCTTCATAGCCCTTTGTGGGTCTTAGTCTATCTGCCACTCAGTGGACACATCTACATGTGTGCATTTACTTCCCAGTACCCGAAATTACTGCACAGCACTGGTGCACATCTACATGTGCATGCCTGTACTGCATAGTAAATACAGTGACTTATGTTGACTTGAGCATAAATTTGATACTTGCATCATGCAGGTATCAAATTTATGCCCGGTAAGTTATTGCACAGTAACACATGTGTAGACACCGTACTGCGCAGTAACGCTGTGTGTGTGAACTGACTTGGTTTAGTTCACACACACTACTTCAGTACCAAGTCAGTCCACACAAAAAATTAATTCACTTTAATGCCTGCACATCTGGATGCCAGCCTATTCCTGCTTACTGGGCAGTAACTAACTGTGCAGTAAATTTAAGCTGGTGTAAATGCATGTGTAGACATGCCCAACTGCTCCCAAAGTACCTGCCTTGCTTGAGCTGAAGAGCAGGAAATTGCTATGCACACCATATAAAAGAAAAGGAAAGGAAAGCTCTGACTTCCTCTTAAACAATGACTGTTCACTCAAATAGGACATATTTCACAAACTAACTATATTTGGGATTAGTTCAGGTAATACAAGAGAAAGCCTAACTACTGCCTACCAGAAGGAAATATCAGACAGCAATGAGTGAAGAGATCTGGAAAAGGTAAAAGATGCAAACAATGAAGTACTCTGAACAGTCACTTTCAAACTTTTGTCTTGCAAGCTTTCTTCTTTATAGCCAGATAAATGTTTGCTTTCAGCCATCTGTCAGTACAGAATGTCCACAAAGTTAATCCCAAGTGATGGATGTACCTAGTGGATGTCCAAAGGGATAACTATGTGCTCATTACTCACCCTTCCTTTTTCTTAAAGGTGATACCTAGAATCACCCAACCTCTTCGGGATCAAGCAGCAGTAACTGATGGGCAACAAGAATCAGAATGTTTTTCAACACCATTTTTTTTAAAGCAGGAATTTAAGGTGATAACTAAAAGTAATGATACACAGAAGCTTGGGACTATACTGTCATAACCCTTCTGAGAGTTGGCAAGGATACCTGTCTCACGTGCATCTCTTCCCAAGACCAAGAACAATACTCTAGGAATGCTCCTTGACTCACCCACCCATTTGCCTATCTTTCCTGAAGAGAAGGAATGATGCCAAAATCCTGCTCCCTAACAGCCAGTAAAACAATCTGATGTTAGAGGAGTGCTCTAGAAAAGGAAGAGGTGTGTGTATATGTAAACAGTCAGTTATTAGGAGATAGAGCAAGTGTCTGTAGACGATGCTAAGACTATGCACAAAGATGCTGGGTTTTGTGGAGCGACTTCTTGTGGTGAACAACAAACAGCTTCCATGAACCCAGCTCTTCTCATGTAGCACTCAGCACCTGGCACGGAGAGGATTAACCACTAAGGATTTACCTTACCTTCAGCTGGTGGTTTTTCTGCTCCTGGTGCATATGTTTCTACTGAGCCTCAAAATGAATTGAATCACAAGACCAGCTCATAAACTTCTGTTCTAGCCCAGTTTCTACCAATCCTAACTCAACAACATGGTCCACAAACCTGATGCATGTTCTCAAGAAGACAGCTTTCAAAGAAGTGCCTTAGATGAATGTTAACCCTTTACCGATCATGAGCTCAATTATTTGATGGACGAATGCTAATCAATTGAATATAGCCCAGAACAGAACATGATCCTCTATTGCAGTTACAGTACAGTTAATTCATTAGCAATTCTGGTATTTTATATGAACCCTACCAAAGTATATTTTAATGAAAAAATGGTTTGATAAACAGACGAAAAAATCCATACAGAATGGGCTTTTTTCATGCTTGAATACAGTATATTGAATAGCATCATTTCTTCTTAGATGCTTTTACTGTAACTATACAGCCTCCATTAGTTAGGGATCATGGATAGCTCCATAAAAAAAAACAAATGCAAAAAAACCAAACTTTACAGAGCCATGTTGTTAATTTTTTTTTCACAGTATTTGATGACAGAATAACTACCGTATGATCATGATGCAGACAAACGGTCATTAAAAACGGAGCTCAAACTATGAGTATTATAAGCCCTGTGAGGCTCACAAGTAGGTGCTAGGGCACTGGTTTTCAAACTGTGCTCTGTAAAATCTTGGGCTATCACAACACATCGTCAGGGGATCTGCACAGACATTGGGGTTAATGGCAGAGCAGGCTGGGAGGCTATGTACTTCCATTGCTGAGCTGGTTCACATCAGCTCATGCAGGGGTAGGGGTGTGCGGCAGAAGAAGTGATATGAAAGGGTTCCGTGACTGAAGCAGGTTTAAAAACCACTATGCTAGGGGATCACAAACAACCTGCCTTTCTGCCATACTGCTAATTCATGGAGAGGCTTCACTGTGGAGCAAGTATCGAAGTATGGAACAGGAGGGCTTCGTAGCAGAAATAGCACAGAAAAGCCAGACTGGATAGTTTAAAGGAAACGATAATCCCTACTCACCTATAGTTGGATCATGATAATCAGGAAAGCGATGACTTATGAACTGCATTGTCATTGCTGGAAAGGAAAAAGAAATGGAAATGTTATTCTCTTTAAAGTGAAATGAGGTGAAATAAAGCAGAAGAAATTCAGAAGTCAGAAACCCGAATATAGGCCTCCTTCTGACTGGACTAAAAATCTGGCTGATATTTGCAATTTTGTGGGGGAAAAAAGACACATTAATTTACTGTGGTTTTGTCTGCAGATTCTTTACCCTACCTTAGTAATATCTACATGAGCAGAATGATTTAAAATTGGACAAGAAGAGATATCCTAGAGAACAATCTTGTATGTTTAACAGCAAGAGGCTGAGGCAGGCTGTTAAAAATTGCATACAGCTACCTTGACTTGGCTTTAATTGTGGTAACTCAGGGGCCAATTAATATCCAGGTTATCCTGTATGTAGAAATAACCCACATAAAGGTTTTGAAAGAGCATAACTTTCACCCAGAGTCATTGCAGTAGAAGGGTCTTCAGGACTCACTGAACTATGAGTGGTTTTAAAGGAACTTTGAGGTAGGAAAACACCTTTGTTGTGCATGTGGAAAACAGAAAAGGTTAATGAAAAATAGATAGTATTGTGTGAATACCTGTTTTAGAATACAGTAAAAGATAAACGTGCAATAAAAAAAGGGTTCGGTTTATTTTAAATCAAATTATTTTCCTCTTCTTTCACATTTTATTTAGCAACTTGTCTAGTCAAATAGCCAGAAAAGAGACTGCCATGTCTTTTTTAACACACTGTTAAATACCACTCAAAGCCTAGTCAACGACCGCATTTCTCCCCGAAGCAAAAATATTGTTAATAATCTTACAATTACATATGAATCTATTCATTAGAGACTTAATAAGATACCCCATGAGGAAACTCAATAAGGTTGCCATTGTGATGGAGCACATCCTCAGTAAAGATACAGCATTAAGAAAGTATCACAGTATGAAAAAGTTGTTTTTAATTTTGAAGGGAAAATTGTACGGGAGAAGCTAATAATCTTCACGTTAAACTGAGGAACAGGCTCTTCGCTATAAAGGTTGGCAAGTAATTAATTTTTCAGTTTGACTGCCAAAGCAAGAAATTAAATGGACAAGGAGAACAGGTCAGAATGATACACAATATTACTTTCCCTGTTGAAACAAAAAACTAAAAGATTGGTTTTTCCTACAGATTGAATGGATATTTCCATTTCTGTAATCAAAAGCAAACACTGCTAGATCCAAACACTTGGGAAGAGAACGGGAGTCCCCTTTTAACCAGTCACCCAGTAGTTGAAGCAATGTTTCTCAGCCTTTTTAGACTCAAGGGATGCCTGCAACCCCTCAGAAAATACCAGCTCTTGCTTTTCACTTGATTTTTTACTACAGAAAAATGATAGAGCAGTTCTTCTGTTGCAAAGAACTCAGAAAGACAACAACCGCTCACAATCTTTTTAACACTACGGGCTTCTATTTGAAGTCTCTGGGTTTATCTTGTGAATCATGTCTGCTGTATCTTGAGACACCCCAGTGTGCCATGACACCCTAGTTGAGAATCACTGGCTGTGTCTGCATGAGATGCTGACTGCAGGGCAGCTCATTACTACTGCACAGTAGCTCGTTACTCCTGCGCAGTAGCACTGTGTGGCCCGAAGCATGATGTGACGCTACTGCGCAAATAGCAATGAACTACTTCATAGTCAGCATCACCAAAAAGTAATTCAGGGATGCTATTGCACAGTAACTTGGTTACTGCACAGTCACTTAGTACTTATGTACTGACCATCATACTGGGTGTAGTTACGCGTGTCTAAATTTAATGCGCATTAAGAGAATTCAGGCACATGTTTACACGTGGGCGAGCTAATGCACATTAAGGTGCGAATAGCAATGTCACTTTAGCATATGTGCAGATGCATTAATGTGCATTAACACGGTGTGTATCCATTGATGCACACTGTGTTAAACCACATTAGTGTGTCTACATGTGCACTACCATGACTTTAATATCCACGCCTAAATTTGATACCTGCTTTTTGATACATGCCTAAATTTGATATGCACCTACATTTAATATGTGTAGAAATGCACCCTTAATGCACCTTAAAAAGGACAATGTTAGGCTAAGCCTGCTTAAAAGAGGCACATGTAGACATATCCAGTGTGGAGCATTCTGGGGAGGGGAGGGGATTCTCAGCATGCTGTGTTGGCACTGAGATGATTTCGATGAAATACATTTTAGTGGAGCAGGGACTGACTCCCAGGTATCCCAACTTCCATGTGGATACTCTAATTATCAGGCTAGCAATTAATTCCCACTTTTGCCTACTGAATATTTCAGCATTTTAGTAGAACAGGTCCAACAATAGAGACTGAGGAAGCCTCAGCCAAAAGTACTCTATAGCAGGATGGTTAGGACATGCCAAACAGGCTCACATTTTAGGCAGAGGACAGAAGCATGCTGATATACCACATGCTGAGTGAATGCCATAACATAACAAGCAGACTCCTTCCCTATTTGTAAATCTTTCCTGCGATTTGTGTCCATCTGAAACCTCTCAGGAAATTCAACCTGCGTTCATGAATACTTTGGGGGCAACAAAAAATCATTTTTTTCAGGAAATAAAAGATTCACCCAAACCTACTGCTGATAAAATCCTTTCTGACCAGAGACGGATGTCATTCCATTTGAGAGATCCAGCACTTTAATACAAAACTACTGCTCATTTCCATTTTGTTAAGAGAAGAATACATAAAGGTCTATCCTTGTCAGACTTATGGACAATGACTGAGAGGAAAACCTGATGGAAAAACCGCCAGCAGTTTTGTTCCAAAACTTCAAAATATAATTTAAAAGATTGATTGGTAAAAAAAAAAAGTTTGTATTCTTACAAATGACACCAACTACAGTGCCTGCTCTGATTTCTGATTCTGTTTTACTAACATCCACTCATTAAATTTGAAGCAGGAGACAAACAACCCTTCTTTAAACTATTTGGAAGCAGTTTCCTCCGATCAGATTGTTTTATGGCTGAACATTATCCCCTCAGAAAAGTTTTAGAAAAATCATTTCAGCCAGCCAGAAAATAATGCTTATCATTTTGTGGTAGCAGGGTTTACATTTATCATGGGGTGGAGGGGCAGTAACACCTAAATCCCACTTCAGCCTTAATTCAAGGGTTTAAATTGTATACACTCCTTGTGCATCTGAACTAAACTAAACTTCACCTCAATTAGCTAAATTGACACTGGAGTGGCCTGCATTTCCTAAGGAGATTTGTGTATGGTTTCAGATCCCAAAAGTAAAGTGCATGGCTTAGGCACAGCAGTATTATCAGCTCTCACAATTTATAGTGTGTTTCAGGCTAATCAGTGGTTTTCTCTTACCAAAACAGCAGCTGAGCTACAGTGATCAAAAGATTGCAATTGTCTTTCAAAGGAAAAGGTGTCTACACCTGTGGGTTATGAAAAAAAAATCTTGAAAATGCGACCGTTAAAGAATTAGAAAGCAGAAGAAAAATAAAAAGAACTCTAAAGGCATTAAATAAAAACACACTACTTTTTTCTTTGTGAATCTCCTGGCTGGCAAGGGGGACCTAACTTAAGAGTTGTGAATGCCTGCAGCTGCTGCGCTGCACGGTGTAACGTAAAGACACACCCCTGCCCACAGGCCGAACGAGTTCCTCTCCTTTGATCCCAGCTTCCTGTACAACCAAACACAAGTTGGTTTTTTTTTGTTTTATCTGGGTTATCTTAAATATCAGTTCAGAGAGCCTCTAGACCATCCTTGCTTTGAAAAGCCTGCACGTAAGTGAATCCAGAAGTATACAGCTCTCGCACAAGATTCTTTCTGTTATCTTTGAGCATCAGGAGTTAACAAGATGGCCTTATAAAATGTTACAGACAAGTAGGATAAAACATTTATTACCATGTTAATAAATTATTGAAACCTTAGTGTAGACAAATATAAATGTTAAGGAGCTGCATTTTAAATTCATAGTAACTCAGAGACCATAACTTTTTAGAAATAAAAGCTCGTTAAAAGTACACATACCATAAGTGATAAATCTACCTGTAGTCACAATAATGTTGTTCGTCTTTTGTGCTGTCAAATCTATTATGTTTTAGAAACTGCATGTATTTGGGTATTTCCATATCCAGAACACCTGATTTTTTTTTGGTAGGAAGGAGAGCTTTTTGTTTTCTTTTCTTTTTTTCCTTGGGTTTCTTTTTTTGGCTTTTCCTATCTGAAGGCTGTTTATTTTCTATAAAAATACGTTGAAGTTCAGTGTAGTTTGGTATAAGAAAAAGAGGCAGCTAACAGAAATAGTGTATATGGTTTTGACATGCAAATGTTTAATGCAATTTTTTTTAGAGATAATAAATTGCCTTTAGCACAAACTGTCTACACCCACTCTCTGGTATTTGCTCATGAAGGTATACTCCACTGCATCATCTCTCAGTCCAGCCCCGAGGAAACCAATATCCTCTACTGACACTGAAATTCTGTACACAGACTGAGGATTCAAGGTCAAATGTGGAACAGCCCAAAGTCAGTAGAAAAGTTATAATCCAGACAGGCACTTAGCACAAACTGTAATGTTTTAACGTGCAGATGCTCACATTATAAATGCCTATATTATGGTCTAAGTATAACGTTTAACAACCCTCTTAGTACCTTCAGGGAAAGACAGAGGTCCACTCATTTGGTATAGCATTTAAATATGTCCTGCCTCTGTTACCTGTAGTTAGATACTTTCCACATAACTCCAAAAGGGAATTAATCATTGCACATTGATCTTTGGTGAATCCTCTAAAGACCTGCATAGAGGGTGTAGACACACACCATGTTTTAAATATTTTCAATTTACTTTGAAGGAAAAGTGGAGTGAACACACAGCACCTACCTCAGGGAATGTGATATTCTCTGGTTTACTGAAAAAAATCAGTACCACATTTACTTCAGAGAATGATATTATGTTGTAAGTGGGCATGTCTACACATGCTTTAATGTGCCATAGTTACTGCACATTAAGTTTAGTACTTGTATAATCCAGTACTAAATCAGGGCACAGGAACTGCAGTTTCTGAGCAGTAGATTCATAGATTCATAGATATTAGGGTCGGAAGGGACCTCAATAGATCATCGAGTCCGACCCCCTGCATAGGCAAGAAAGAGTGCTGGGTCTAGATGACCCCAGCTAGATGCATATCCAACCTCCTCTTGAAGACCCCCAGGGTAGGGGAGAGCACCACCTCCCTTGGGAGCCCGTTCCAGACCTTGGCCACTCTAACTGTGAAGAAGTTCTTCCTAATGTCCAGTCTAAATCTGCTCTCTGCTAGCTTGTGGCCATTATTTCTTGTAACCCCCGGGGGCGCCTTGGTGAATAAATCCTCACCAATTCCCTTCTGTGCCCCCGTGATGAACTTACAGTAGCACCAGTGTACATCTTTTTAGTGATGCTACTGCGCAATTGCCTAATAATACTGCACAGTAGTGTGTTGGTGCTGTTTTTGCTGTGACACTCTACTGTGCAGTATCATTAGGCTACTGCATTTAGCATGTCATGTAGATACCCCCTGTGTTATGTCCTCTACCACAGTGGCCATGTCCTCAATAGAAATGAGCTCCCTGTCCACCTCGTGGTCAGACCCTGTAGTCATAATTATTTCCGAAAGCTAACTTGTGAGAGCTGCTGATATGTTCTGACTTCAGAGTAAATTTATTGAGAAGTAAGGTCCCTGGTAAACGAGTGCAGAGGAAACCCACCGTGGGTCTAAACCCATTGTATAAAAAGGAACAGTAACACTTGTGACTGTCCTTAGTTTAAACGATCAAAAAGTTATCTCTGCACAGGGTTGACTGGTGCCTCCTGAGTCTGGGGCACAATTTGTGGGTGGGCCCAGGCTAAAATCCCCATATCCACTCCTATACTTCTGTGCCATGACTTAGTGCCCCCCGCCCCCACACGTCACCAGCCCATGCAGCAAAAAACCTGCCGCATCCTGAGCAGTGCCGAGTCAGAGGCCAATCTCAGGGAGTGGGGTATGTTCCCCCCCACTCCGTACCCTCCCTACCAGTCACCTGTGTCTCTGCCTTTGTCATTTGTGTGGATCTTGATTGGGTTGGCATTTGATAGGGGTATTCACATCAAGACTAGGTTTTGTTTCTAACTGGGCTTACATTTGAGCTTAAAGGTGAGATACCAAGTCCTGTGACGAGTGATGTGCCTCTGGCTAAGTAAAAAAGTAGGATGTTTGGAGCCTAGTGGAACTTTATCCAGACTGACCTGGATAAACTGGAGAAATGGTCTAAAGTCAACTGAATTAAATTCAAGACAGACAAGTACAAAAGTCTGCACTTGGGATGGAATAATTGCATGCACAAAAATAGACTGGGAAATGATTGACTAAGCTACAGTATTGCAGAAAAGGACTCAGGGGTTACCGTGGAGCATGAGCTGAATAAAAAACAACAGTGTATTTTTGCTGCAAAAAGACCCAACAGCATACTGGGTTACATTAACACGAGTGTTGCTTGCAAATCAAGGGAAGTGGTTAATCTTCTCTATTCAGCACTGGCAAGGCCACACCTGGAGAATTATGTCCATTTTTGGGTTCCAAACTTCATAAAAGTGGACGTATTGAAGAGTCCAGTAGAGACTAACTCAATTATGAGAGGCAAACATGATTATATGACTTATGAGAAAATAAAATAGCTAGGATTATTTAGTCTGGAGAAGACAAGACTGAAGGGGAATATGATAGCACTCTCATATACCTAACGGGCGGGTATAAAGAGGATGGAAATAGATTATTTTCTATGGCTGTAGGGGACAGAACTAGGAGCAATGGCTTTAAACTGCAGCAGAGGAAAATTAGGTTGGAGATTAGAAGGAACTTTCTGACTACGAGGGTGAACAAGCACTGGAACAGGCTGCTTAGAAAGAATTGTGGAATCTCCATTCCTGGAAATGTTCAAGACCAGGTTAGACCGACAGTTGGCCAGGGTGATTTAGTCCTGGGATAATCCTGTCTTGAGCAGTGAGCTGGACTAGATGACCTCCTGAGGTCCCTGCCCGCCCTAGTCCTATGATCTTAACTTGAAGGTCAAAACATGAAGCCTCTTTGGCGGTAACATACCTCTGCGGTTAGTCAACAGCTAAACTGGGACAGGGGTGAGCATGGGGGGAGTGAGTTAGTGGCCGTGTCTACACAAGATGCTGACTACTCAGTCATTTAGCACTCATATAAACAGTAACCAGAGTTATTTTGCAGTCATGCTAAGGAGTGTCTCTTTTGTGATGCTGATTGTGCAATAGCTTGTGACTACTGTGCAGTACCATAGCATCACGCTTCCCGCCATGTGACACTACTGCTCAGTAGTCATGGGCTACTGGACAGTCAGCGTCTCATGTAGGCGCAATTAGTATGGCACCTAATTTATTTTAAAAACAGGGTCCTTAGGCTTTAAGCATTGAATTCACTACTTGCATAAGAAAGCACAAATCAGCCAGTCTGTGGAAGTGGGCTCGTTTATGCCATATCAACCTGGCCCCCTAGGCAGTCCCATCTCCTCCTGAAATAAATTAGTTTCTTCAGTGGGCGTAAGATCAGCCCCAAAGTCTTTCTCCAAAATGAATTATTTTCACAAGTTAATAAGAAAAATGCATGAGCATCCTATGTTGCTTTCATGAAATATTCTTATGTTCTCACTCCTTTTCTCCTTATCACCTGCCTTCCATCACACACACCCTCATGGCACACACACACACACACGGATGCACAGTTTTCTAATCATCACTTGATTCCTCTTCTTTTTCCTTTGGGGTTGAAGGCATGAACGATATTGCAAAATGTTACAAATCTATAAATTAGAAGCATTTACCTCCAATTTATGGCACATAAGAAACAGTGTATTAAAAGAGAGCTTTAAAACAGGATATTAAAATGGAACAAATGGATAAGACTGGCATTTAAATAAATACATATACATGCAAATGAGGAGTCAGTAAAAAATATGTTTATTATAAAAATATACTCCTATTTAATCTGTTGCCATTATGGGGAAACATTTTGAACTGCAAGTTGCCTGACAGATATTTAATGAATATTTTATAAAGCTTTGAGGAGCACTCCATTTAAGTGGTACATGTTCATCACATGGCTACTAGTATAAGTAAAAAGATCATTGTTTCAAATGAACAGGTATTTTCCTGATACCTGTCTGCAGCTAAATAATGGCAGATTGCCTTGGATGAATAGATATGAGCTTCATATGCATTGGTAATTACATAACAGCAATAATCTCCTGCATTTCCAAAATCAAGAATATGTGTTTTTCAAAGCCTAGAATTAGTTTTTATTTCTATTTCCCATTATGCTTATCAAATTTTCATTAACCAATTACAATAAATAATTAAATGTTAATTATTTTTCAATAGTTTTTATAATTACTGTACTTGAATGTGAGCTGTACCCGTATAATATCTATATTGGCATTGACCTTAATATAATTATTCTATATGAATCTTAAAGCTAATCCTATCTAATTATTTACACTTCATTTCCACTCTCCCCCTTTTACTTTCTTGACAATTCCTAGTAAGAAATTACACACACAGAGGAAAGCGCAAAGGCTATGTTGTTTAGTCTAAAATATTCTAACTCAACAGCAACTTTTACACATTTTGCTCAGCACAGTAATATAAAAGTTAATATGAAAAGGAGTCCTTTAAACAACTCTTTTTAATCTTCATGTATATATATGGGGATCATAAAGATGCTGCCTCAACAACCAGAAAGGCTGAAATAATTCATACAAGAACAATAAGTATAGCACAGTTCCGCCACACAACCGATTCTTCTCAAATGTTACCTTTTCAGACCACTTTCCAGGTCAACATGTTTCCTGCCGAGAGTGCAACAAGGGTCACAGTTGGACCAGCCATGCTGGTGGCAGTTCTTCCACCAATATTAAGCTCTTCCATATTTTCCCCCTTTTTTGTCATAATAACTTAAACAGAAGAACAAAATGATCAAGGTGGTGGCTGAGTGCATATTGGTAATTAAAAATAAATATTTGGCTGACTTGGGTTGGTTTCAGACATATAAACCATCCTGAGTGCTCCTCAGCCTAGCCATTTCTGGTGGGTTCACTAGAGAAGGGACCTTATGGAAGAATGTGAATGTGGACAGGATCATGGCTTTGCAGAACTGGCTCCTAAAGAAATCCGGCATGGAGGGAGGGACAACTTGTAGCTGGTCTTTAAAAAAGAAAAGGGTGGCAAAGAAGTCACTGAGATCCAAACTTCAGGTGGAACAGACAGGAATGGGAGTGAGGAAAACAATATTGTGAGAGACAGGTGAACAAGAAGAAGAGGCAGAGATATGCATACATTTTAAGGTGCAGATCAGAAATTTGAACCGTAACAAGTCAAAAGAGGCATTTTGGTCTTTTGAAGTTTTGTGAAAAAAATTGTGGAATTTTACAAATAGAGCCAAAGTTGGTACAATATGGCAGATTTTATTTTATATTAAAATCTATCAGAATGTTATCTATAACATTTCAGCAGGTTCAGGATTTGTTTTCTTGCACCTGCAATATTTCATGAATATAGGCAAATACTTATCATATGGAAATCACAGAAAATAGGCCTGGAGGGATGTTCAAGAGGTCATCTAGTCTCTCTCTCTCTGCCCCAAGGCAGCATCAACTAGACCCAAACCATTCCTGGCAGATGTGTGCATAACGTGTTCTTAAATAAAACTCCAGTCCCAAAAGGTCTGAAATGTCCTGGGTAATCTATTCCAATGCTTATCTATCATTCCAGTTAGAAAGATTATGCAATTTAAGCCTATTACATCTTATCTTCTCCCCAGTGAACATAGAGGACAATTTACTGCACACCTCATTACAGCAGCCTTTTCATATGTGAAGATTATTCTCATATTTCTCCTCTGTTTTCTCTTTTCCAGACTTATAGACCCATTGTTTTCAACTTCTTCCCATGAATCATGCTTTCTGGGACTGAGATCTTTTTTTCATGTCTCTCTTCTGGACTCAGTCCCAATAGTCCCTAATTTTACTGAAGTGCAACCCCATAAATGGACACAGCACTCCAGGTGGTGCCTTGCCAGTACAGTGCAAAAATTATTTCACATCTTTCTTAGGGAACTAGGACATTTCAGTACAGATCTAGCTTGTTTCACAATCATACAACATTGTTGATACACGTTAGTTTGATCTACTTACATGGTGGGCTGACTGAAAAGCTCTAGCCTTCTCAATGCTTTCATTGCTACCAAGAGTTAATCATCCTTTCAAGCAGCCACAGTTGGAGATTGGCTTGTTTCGTTGGCTTGGAAAAGGACAAATGTGCATATAACGGTCCATTTCATAGTTCATTCCTTAACTTTTTGACTGAATTGTTAAGTGGAAGTGATGCACAACTTTTTTCTATTGATTTCCTATCAAATAAAAATTGCCATAATAATATGAAAATGTATATGTGGTGAACAGCAAAAGGCTTATCTATTGGTTTTTTTTAAGTATACTGAAAGGTACCCAAATTATAGATTCATAGATTCATAGATGTTAGGGTCAGAAGGGACCTCAATAGATCATCGAGTCCGACCCCCTGCATAGGCAGGAAAGAGGGCTGGGTCTAAATGACCTCAGCTAGATGGTTATCTAACCTCCTCTTGAAGACCCCCAGGGTAGGGGAGAGCACCATCTCCCTTGGGAGCCCGTTCTAGACCCTGGCCACTCGAACTGTGAAGAATTTTCTCCTAATGTCCAATCTAAACCTGCTCTCTGCTAGCTTGTGGCCATTATTTCTTGTAACCCCCGGGGGCGCCTTGGTGAATAAATACTCCCCAATTCCCTTCTGTGCCCCCGTGATGAACTTATAGGCAGCCACAAGGTCGCCTGTCAACCTTCTCTTGCGGAGGCTGAAAAGTTCCAGTTTCTCTAGTCTCTCCTCATAGGGCTTGGTCTGCAGGCCCTTAACCATACGAGTGGCCCTTCTCTGGACCCTCTCCAGGTTATCCGCATCTCTCTTGAATCGTGGCGCTCAGAATTGCACGTAGTACTCCAACTGCGGTCTGACCAGCGCCCGATAGAGGGGAAGTATCACCTCCTTGGACCTATTCGTCATGCATCTGCTGATGCACGATAAAGTGCCATTGGCTTTTCTGATGGCTTCATCACACTGCCGACTCATGTTCATCTTGGAGTCCACTAGGACTCCAAGATCCCTTTCCACTTCCGTGCCGCCCAGCAGGTCATTCCCTAGGCTGTAGGTGTGCTGGACATTTTTCCTCCCTAGGTGCCTGATGAAGATATTGAAGAGTATCGGTCCAAGGACCGAGCCCTGCGGGACCCCACTGCCCACACCCTTCCAGGTCGAAACCGACCCATCCACCATGACTCTCTGGGTGCGACCCTCCAGCCAATTCGCCACCCACCGGACTGTGTAGTCATCCAAGTCACAGCCTCTTAACTTGTTCACCAGTATGGGGTGGGATACCGTATCGAAGGCCTTCCTGAAGTCTAAGTATACGACATCCACCCCTCCTCCTGTGTCCAGGTGTTTCATAACCTGGTCATAAAAAGAGACTAGATTGGTCAGGCACGATCTGCCTGCCATGAACCCATGCTGGTTTCCTCTCCGCATAATTTGTCCTGCCAGGCTCTCGCATATGTGAGCCTTGATAATTTTTTCAAAGACTTTGCGAAGGATGGAGGTGAGACTGACTGGCCTATAGTTGCCCGGGTCCTCCTTCCTCCCCTCCTTGAAAATGGGGACCACATTGGCCCTTTTCCAGTCCTCCTGGACTTTTCCTGTGCGTCACGAGCGTTCAAATATTCCCGCCAGTGGCTGTGCAATGATGTCGGCCAGTGCCTTCAGCACCCTCGGATGGAGCTCATCCGGGCCTGCCGACTTAAAGGCATCCAGTTCCTCCAAGTGACTCTGCACCATCTCAGGGTCTATGCATAGAAGTCTGGCACCTTGCTGCTGCCTCTCTACAATCCCTGCCTCTCTACAATATAATTGAGAGTTCTCTGACTCTCAATTATATTGAGAGTCAGAGAACATTTTCACTACTGCAGTTACTTATAAAGCTAAGAATAGTGAAATACAGTAGAGAATTCAGAATACTATTAGGATGAGGAGGAGCTTTTGCAGGCTCACTTATAAATACCTTGAGTGGTGGGGAACACCAGGAGGAAGACCTTTTAAAGTTAGCAGGCAACTTCAGCACAAGAACGAATGAACAAACAATAAACTAACCATAAACATGATTTATCTGGAAATTAGAAGAACATAGGACAAATGAAGTTCTGTAAAACCCTTCCAGGAGAAGTAGTAAAGGCAAGTTTTTTAACAGGATTTTATGAAGTGGTTAACTGAAGTAGCAGGGGACTAAGAATCAATGAATCAAGGAACCCTTTCCAATCTCCAGACCAGATAGCATTATCCTATTTTTTGTAGATTAGCAAATATCTCTAATTAGACAGTAAACAATAAATAAATATATGTCACTTCTAAAGAGGCTACAAGACAAACAAAAATAAAATACGAGCACCTAAACTTAGGACTATTTTTTGTACTTAAGTACAAGAGACCAATCCTTAAAACCCCCACAGAACCACTTAGAATAATAGAAGAATATAGCTGGAAGGTCATACAATGTTCATCTCAGCCTCAGTGGGTCAAGCCCACACCTGCCACTTCACATCCTAATTAACATCCTTAGCTTCAGGAGAGACACACTCCTGAAGGAGTGGGCTAAGGACACTTCCCACCCCTTATATTGAAGAAGGACCTCTGGTTAAGAAAAAATGCAAGATTCAACACCATACCCCAATAATGATGGCACCACCCTTTGAAAAGGAAGAGCTGAGTTTTAGACTACTTCTGGTGTTGTCCATATATTTTCTTAAATGATTCCTTAATGAGAAAGGCATAAGCAATCCCAGAAAATGTGATGCAGAACTGTGTCACCACCACCAACAGCTTTTTGTAAGAAAAGAGTGTCTCAGTCAAATTTATGTGAAGGAACCATTCAGGTACCCAGTCCAGACAGGGATTTAAGGATGTACAGCCTGGTTTTACATAGGTACCTACCTTAGTGCTGCAGGTAGGCACCTAAATCCAGCCTGATGCTAGGAGACAGTAACACCCCTTCTTCAGTATTGTTCTGGCTAACATACCTGCAAGGCTGAAGGCCTTGTTACACTTTACACTGTGAGCTGCACAAATGTTAATCAGTTTAGTGCTAGTTTGCAGTCTCACCTTCAACTTGAGTGACACATCTGTGGGGAGTGGTCACATCTTAATGGAATAGGAGCAGGGTTATGTGGATCTAGAAATAATCCTGCCTTGGAGTGGAGTAACTTTGAGCTGCATAATGAGTGCTTTAAACCAATTAAAAGTGTTAACATGTAGACAAGTCAAGAGTTAAGATCTCCAGGAGCCGCCCCAAAATACAGTGCATTAATTTTTATATTAAACCCTTGTTCTGAATCCTGATTATAGGGACCTAAATAAATCACCCCACAATTTAGGCACTTTACTCAGATGACTGACTACCACTTATGTAACCTGGTGCTTTACCATAAAATGGGGGAATGCTCACATCATTATTCCTATGCCCCTTGCAAATCTTGCTCTAAGTTCTTCTGTTTTGAAATGCATGTCAAGGTCTCCCACCCTTCAATATGGTGTTGATGCAAGAATAAAACTTTATGTTACAGTAATAGAGAATGATTTGAATAGTCTTATTTTTTTCTGATGCACAGGCAATTAAAAAAAAAACCCTCAGCAAGCATCATGCACAATTCGTGCAATGCAAGTATTTATGCGCTATAGCTCTGAACACTTATGCCAAATTGGATTGCCTTGTTGAGTTGCTACATCTTTTTTTTTTTTTTCCTTGTACCCTTGATCAAAGACTCCTGTAGCACAGAATATATTTCAATCAGGTGACATCTTTCCAGGTCACAAAACCCAATTTGATTCATGGAAACGATAGAGGATATATCCTCTCTTTTAAATCTGTTGTTGCTGTTTGAGAATCACAATACATCCTTAGAATAAACAACTGACAGAAGCAGATATCTGATGACCCCAAAAGTTATCTGGATACTGGATATTGGTTTCTACCTGGCATGTTCCTGTGCTTTACTGCTTTGTAAACCAATAGCACAGGATAATAACTACAATCTAGAAAGAGATAGATGTTTTATATGGAGGGAGTGAAGAAGGTAGTTATGAACAGCAGCTCCTCCAGGATATGGTATGGTGTTGCAGTAGTGCGCTGGAGAATATGTCTATGATCCAGCAAAACACTGAAGTATTTGAATGACTTCAGGCAGGTCCATAGACACATTTCAGTTAATAGGATTGCTTAGGGTTATGCATACACTTAAGTACGCACATTCTAGATGCAGACCTCATGTTTCAATGCAGCGATTGAAGGCTAAAACTACTAAGGGGCATCTTCAAGAAGTATTTATGTTGTAGCATATGAAAATGAACAAAGGACATAAAAAGACTGAGATGAGGGTTTTATTGCAAAACGCCATGAAGGAGCAGCATAACTGCAATTATTAATCATGTTTTAGTATATTACGTATTAAGCAATGACTTTGAAATAAAAGCAAGTTGAATTTTATCTCTCTGCGCTACTAAAACTCTGTTTTCACACTTGTCAATACTAAGGAGTTTATTATGCAGCTAAGATAGATAAGATAGACGTTATGCCAAGCAGAAGAAAGGAACATGGAGGAAGGGATGACCTATATATCATGAACAGTACCTGGGGAAAACACTTGAGCCAATTAGTACACAGCATTTTGTGATGTGAACACCTGTCTACCGTGAATTAGACTGAGATCACCTAATGCCGTATCTGATCACACAAAGATATCAGATATCAACAACTTTTTGATGCTAGCATTACCACCATGGTCCAGATTCAAAAAAATAAACTGGGACTATAAAAGCATTATAATACATTCTCTCCAGACATAGCATAGTTTAACAAGATCATATATAAGAAGCGGGATTTCACAACTGAACTAGGAATTATCAAGTGACTTCTTTAGACTTAACTATGCATTCTGAATGTGAGGACTGGGAGAGAGAGTTTCAAAATTAAAATTCTAGCATTCCTTGATATTTGCCTTGTTACTCATCCCTATAAAATGTGCAGTTATTCAAATTTTTGATAGCTAGATCATCTGTGTATATAGTTTTTAATTGCAAATGGCCAACCATGAATGTCAAAGTTAAAGGGAGAGGTATTATTATGCATATTGAAACTTCTCAAGAAATTTGTGTTGAAACTTAAATCTGAAAGAACACACAAGGGTTGCAATTTTTTCTGATTTTCAACTAACCCCTCTAAACACAACTGTTGGATGGAGGTAGATTCCCGGCCTTAGCTCCCTCCCTAGCATGCACGCTTGGACTTGAGGTGTGTGGGTTCTTGAACGTCTGAACTTTCCACCGCGATGGCGTCATTGACCTACTTTTGCCTGTGGGACATGTGCAGTGCATATAAGTCTTGGCAGGAAAATGGCCTGAAGGAAAATGCAAACTGATAGATTAAGTGCCACATGCAGAGTGAGAGTGATGAGTGCAAAGGTGAATGAGATATGTGCACAGCGTTGTGATTGGGGTATGTTGTGAGTGACAGTGATTGACAGTAGGGCTGAATGAAGCTTCAGTCACTGATTCGATTTGGCAGAGATTTGGCCCAATTCAGCGGCCGAATGTCTGAATCTGAATCGAATCAGGAGACCCTTTAATTTCTCTGAATCAAATCAGATCCCCCCAAATTGATTCGGAGAGATTTGGAAAGATTTGATGATTTGGACATAGACATAACTTTAAATGTTTTTTCTACATACCTCAGGGTACCAGGTGACTCATGAACACTGTGATGCTGGGTGAATGGAGTGTCCCACAGGAGTGCAGGGGGGTTCCCAGAGCACTTGGTAGCAGATCTGGAAGTGGACCAGAAGCACACCCGATCCACTTCCGGGTCTGCAGGGGAGCATGCAGGCCCCCTCCCCCACACTCCCCTGGCTCAGTGACTGGTGTCTCCTGTGTCTGGGGGGGGCACCTGGGGTCCCACCGCAGCCAATCATTGAGCCAGGGGGGACACGGGGGATGCCCTGTGCACTTCCCGGCAGACCCTGAAGTGGATCAGAAGTACTTCTGGTCCACTTCCAGGTCTGCTACCAAGCATGCTGGGGACCCCCCACACTGTTGTGGGGCACTCCATACACCCCAGCATCTCAGTGTTCACAAGCCACTTGGTACCTTGATGTACATAGAAAAAAACATTTAAAGCCGTGTCTATGTCTAAATCATCGAATCTCTCCAAATCAATTCAGAGGGTTCAGATTCAATTTGGAGAGATTAATGGGTCTCCTGATCAAATTCAGATTCAAAGATTCAGTCACTGAATTGGGCCAAATCTCTGCAGAATCGAATCAGGGACTGAAGCTTCACACAGCCCTAGTTTAAATCACTTGTTATTCATTTTAAAATTACACCACTCCAGAGAAGGATTATCTCTAATCCGCATAACTTTGCTCCTATTCCATTAAGTTATGGCCACTCTGCACAGATGTTCTGCTCAAATTGAAGTCTTTCAGCATCCCAGGATGCTCCAGGGTCAGGGTGCTCACTTTGCCTGGTGAGGCCAGCAAGCCACCGAATTGGGCCGAATCCCCGCAGAATCGAATCAGTGACTGAAGCTTCACACAGCCCTACCATCTACCTGTGCTTTACTGCACACTAACAAGCTCCAGCATAGAATAGCAGACAGTACTATCCTATAGCAGAGTGAATTAGTTTACTGCAGCCTATGCCATGCGTAGACAGTGATGCTTTATTCTCTAGCCAGTTAGGCAGCTGCACTTACACACACATGTAGATGCACCAACAATGTAGGAGAACCGCTGATAACCATTACGGTAAGGTAGCAAACACTATTCTTGCTCCATATGGATTTTCAGAATTTAAAAAAAGAGCTTCCCACTCTGCATTAAGACAGTCCTTCCCCATAGCCATCATAATTATAACTGATAACCTGCTACAACTGATACTTGCCCAGAATGTAAAAGACCTAGCCTCAGTCCCTGTCTCTGCATAGTCATTGAGCTGCTAGAGGGTCAGTTTATCCATTTCTGCTTGCATTAATAGTTAATTATTTATACTAAGTGACCAGGTCCACCAGAAAAAAAATCCATGAGATGCCTGCTGCAGAATGCCCAGTAACCTGGTGTTTGGGCCACTGACCTGTATTATGGGTGACCCAGATTAAAATCCCTTCTCTAATTTAGACAAACAGAGAACTGGGTTTTCATGCATGTTTTCAGCACGAGTTGAGCACCATAATGTTGGCGATGTTGACAGTAGTGCTCCAGGCCTTTCTGCCACTTTAAGAACAAATTCCATGTTGTTAAAGTGGCAGAAAGGCCTGGAGCACTCCATGGACGTGAAAAACCTTCCTGATGAAAGTTCTGGAGAAAAAAACACCTCTTTTGCAGAAAAGTTTGTAATTTGATAAATCATCCTCAGCAACAACAGCAACAATGATAAAAATAATAAAAAAGTTTCCCTAAATAAGTTTTGCTGTCTTCTAATGATAGCATCCATTTGCTCTAATTAGAGAATTGCTAGAGAATATGGGTAGATGGAATGCATTAAATTGTCAAATTCACTAACAGCAATTTGTGAAAAAAAATGTCAGTTGATATGTAAGGCCAAACATAGTCAAAACGACCTTGTATTTATTTTCCATGCAAGCTACAACCTCACACACCATAATGTAGCATTAGATCAATACTGATTAAACACCATGTTCTCAATACCAACGACCCACTACCTCAGAGGTCTCCCAAAAAAGCACAGCACGAGTCCAACCCAGTTCAGTTTATGAGATTTGACGAGATGCATTAATAAACAAAAAATACTTCTGCAAACACTGCTATCATGGCATTTTATCACTGAAAGTGTTTCTCCCACTGGATTATGAAGAATGAGAGAACTTTAATGTTTCTTCTCCTGTACTGCAGCTAGGAAATCCTATGACAATATGAAACCTCAGCCAGAAAGCAATACATTTAATGATATAAAAGCTTTTGAAAGGCTCAAGAACAGACTCTGATATAATATGGATTTTTTTTTTAGAACAAAATATATCAGAAAGGCCAGAAAGATTTAATATTTTCCATACAGGTTAAGTAAATATAATAGGCCAGATTCTCAGCTGTTATAAATAGACATAGCTCTTAAAAGTCAATCAATGCTGATTTATAGCAGGTGAGGGTTTAGCTCTATATTCTTAATATTCATAATTTTGTCATAGAAGAATGATAATATCCATGCTTACAGATAGCAAAATCTCTGAGATTATTAGCTCAATGTTAAAGGTACTTCTGAGAAAGGGTAAAGCCTCCTTAGACTACTGAAAGAAAACTCTCACCAACGGTATACACGGCTGCCTTTTTTTCAGCTGCTGACACAATTTCATGTAATAATAACTTGAGATGATCAGACTCGGTTTACTGCTGTTTCAGGTAGTGATAAATTGACATTGTTTGCCGGTTTCCTAACACAAACTAGTGGTTAGCTCCTATGATACTTTCTATATTAAATTATACCCCACACTTCAAGCAGTGCTGAATTGGCAGTGACAGCAGCTGCACATTCCTCAGATTGGAAGCACAATCACTGCTATATAGTGTTATACCTACATTTTCTGTACTCTAAGACTACGGATTAAAACATTGATGACAGATGTCAGTGATGAAAATGCAGAAGTTTTAGTAGAGTTTTAAACACTATCCACCCTTGTGTGCCAAATCCAGAGCTTTTCTAATGGCCAGTTATCTATAAAACTCAAATGGGATACTCATGACCCTGATTATAGAGTTTTAATCTTCAAAGTCCCAATGAATTCACTGAAAATTGGATACCTCTGACCCTTGAATATTGAGGGAATAGACTCACACAAAATATAAAAGGTTCTGATTCAACACTCATTAAAGCTGATAAAAAATGATGAAAGTGTTTACCATCATCAATGCAATTTAATTGAAATCAAAATGTTCAAAAAGAAACGCATGGATTTTGATGAAATATCTGATGGGAAGAAAAGTCAAAAGTGATTTCAACTTCATTGTTTGGTTTTGTCCATGTCAACATTTCATTTAGACTTTATCACTGTGAGTCATTTTATTTCTATGTTGACCATACAGTAATATATTTGAATATATTAGTATGATATATAATGATTATATAACCATGGTCAAACAAAATATGGTCATTTCTGATGATGTCAAATCATTTCTTTTTAGTTCAATATTTTAGTTTCCCTAAACACGTCAAAATTTGCCTCTTTTACCCAAATTTCTTACACCAACCAATTATAAAATGGCAAAGCTTTCCTTGGAAAAGGATGCTCATGTTCCAGCCAGCTCTGTTAATTCCAATGAGAATTCTCCCACTGAGTGTGGATTATAAACTATGGATTAGACTCCAAAAAAAACCCCAAAACCAAAAACAACCAAAAACAAACAAACAAACAAAAAACACACACGCTAAAAAGTAGTTTCCAAACACTGCCAGCAGTTTTCAGCAGAAGAGTATAGCACTAAGTCTTAAAGAAACAGCTGCAAATCCTAACAGATGGAGAGTAATTGGTAGTAGGAGACTTATTGTCAACCATCACCAGAAATTATTTCATATTTATAGATTGTACTCAATATTAAATCAATGGGAACTGAAGATTCTGGCCATTTCACAAAATCTGTAGCTGGTGAATTGAAAAGTATGATTCACCATTGATATACGTTTAAACCAAACAGATTTTCCTTGTCAGATCCAAATTATATTTCTTTCTTTTTTTTTTTTTTTACTTAATTAGTCAATACTTCATACTTAAATGAAATCTGGCACATTATCATTAATCCCAACATGAACAATGAATGTATTTTGTACCTTTGTGATAGTTAAGCAGATTGTGCAGGTCGGTATGGCTATAAAGAGCAGCTACTCTGAAATGCTAGTCAACCTCAAACCAAACATTCAAGAGATACATTAGAGAATGTCCAAAATCTACAATGAACATTAGCACAGGAAGTCAAGGGACATGAAATCTAGCAACACATTTCTTAGTATAATAATCTTTACCAAACAGGCAATGTGGACAAGTCAATAGAGCATTAGTCTGGAGTGCAGAAGACCCGGATTCATTCCAGGCTCTGCTACCAGCTGATTGCATGGCTTTGAGCAAACAGCTTCATTGTGTTGTGCTTCAGTTTACCCTACTGTAAAATGAGGGATAAAACTAATTACTCATTTTGTAAAATGCTCTGACATCTGTAGAAGATAATCTGAGTATCACGTTGCAATATATACCAGCAGGCAATCCCACCTTTAGTTGTTAACCTAAGGTCAAGTTGGGAGAATTATATGGCAGGAAATATGAATAAGTGGAACTAAACTATTTCCTTAGTGTGTCATGTCTTGGATGTGAATAGTCGATATGCATGATCTCAAACAGCTTGCAGAATAGATATGAGTTACCGATACTGGTGTTCAATGTGGGTGAAGAGACTATACTGCATTTATGAGGATAATAAAATAAAATAGCTACATATCTTCTTCTCCCTCCCACGGTGCCTCCATGTCATGACGTTTACATTCAACAAAAGGGCATTCATATTGCCTTACACATGTACATGCTATATTATGGTGATATACTGACAATGGGGACAATTGTAAGATGTGTTCAGGGGTGAAAGGTAGCACTTTAGGCACTAAAAGAAGTGATTTATTGTAGCATTAATGTGCAGCGGAAAAGGTCAGAAAGCTACAAAACTCATACACAAAAGTTGTAGCGAGCTGGTTTTATTTCCACGGGTAGAAACTACATTAGTTTATTCAGGTTTGTACCTTCAGTGTAAATAGCAAATGCTGTTGCCATCAATCTTATCAACACAGAGAAAGTTTACAATATTCCTTTTTGCAGCTGGAAGGGAAGGGCTGAGATGACCTGAGCACCAGCGTGGAAATGCTTTGACTCCAAAGAATATTCTGAATTCCAGCCTTTCATCTTCCTGGGACAGATATATTGAATTCCATTTAGTTTGTACTGCCCTTTTGGGCCTTGTTGTTCTCCTCATTTACACCACTTGTGACACAATCTATCCAATGGTTTTTTTTATTACCCTGCATCACCATAACTTCATGGGCAACCCTGATCAAACTATGGACCACAAAACAACACTCCGCCCTCTATATAAATTTGACGGGTGACACTGAAGAAATAATTCCCTTCCTCAGGAGCATTAGATTGGTTAACTAACTTTAAGCTGGACTTCAAATTGTTGCTCCAAGTCAGCCATACAAAAGAAGATGATGACATTTTTTTCTACTTCCTGACTGAAGACCTTTCCCATAAAAAAAATAATAAAATCAATTGTAATAACAAACTCCACATGGACTTCCTGGGTCTCTAACAGTTCTCCCTCTTCCATTTTTGAAGGATAGGATTAGACAAATTTGGAATAAATGGGGGATTTAACCTGTGAGAATCATACTAAGTGGAAGGGTTTTCTTAAAGAGGAAGTCCTGTTAATATTACTTCCTTCTGAATCAAATAACTCTGCAAGATTGTCCCACTGCCAGAATCCCATATAGGAAATAAATATATCCATTGTGCATCCACGCATTGCACACTGTGCCCAATTTTGGTCTCCACACCTCAAAAAGAATATAAAGAACTAAAGAAAGTACAAAGAAGAGCAACAAGGATGATTAGTGGTATGGAGGGGCTAGCATATGAGGAGAGACTAAAGAGGTTAGGCCTAGTTAATTTAGAAAAGAGACACTTGAGGAGGAACATGATAAGGGTTTACAAAATACTAAATGGTGATTAGTAAATAGGGATTTTATTACTTAGTGGGCACCTCTACATGTTTATTAATGTGCAGTGGTTACTGTGCATTTAATTTAGCACTTGTATAATCCAGTATTAAATCAATGCGCAGTAACCCGAGTTACTGTGCAGTGGTGCCGGCGAATGCCTTTTCAGTGTCACTACTGTGCAGTAGCCTAATAATACTGTGCAGTAGGGTATTAGCACTGTACACACTGTGACGTGCTACTGCACAGTATTATCAGGTTATTGTGCAGTTAGTTTCTCATAGATACACCCATTCTCTCTCACAATACAAGAACTAAGAGTCATATAATGAAACTAGTAGGTAGTAAGTTTAAAATTAACAGGAAGTTTGGGTGTTTTTTTTCACACACCATGTAATTAAAGTGTGGAACTCATTGCTACCAGGTATCATGGAAGCTCACAGATTCACTAGATCCAAAAAAAAGGGGGATCGGACAAATTCTTGAAGCAAAGGAGCATAAGTAGCTATTGAGCATGGAAGTTAGGGCCTCTTTACCCATGCAGGTAAAGGCATGCTGGGATCTACATAATCTCATCTCCTGCAATGCTGCACATTGGAAGAAGGTGTGATTGTGGGATTGCAAATCAAATCCCATCATGTCTTATTGCTGGTGCAGGAGGAGCCTGTTCTTGGGGTCCCCTACACCAGCAAGAAGCCAATTCCCATATCAGGGAGCCCCCTCAGCTGATGGGGTTTCCAGTTGTGGGGGCACCACATACACTCCTGTGGCTGGAAGAATTTAGCTGTTGAGATCTCCCAACTGTGGGGGTGCGTGGTGTGCCCCAGCTGGGAGATCTCAGCAGCTGCAGTCTCCAAGTTGCAAGAGTGCATGGGGCTCCCCTCGACTGTGAGCCCTGTCAGCTAAGAGCTCCCAGGCTTGGAGGTGCACATAGGCCTGGAAGGGGACACTTAGCAGATAATACTGGCCAGCATCCACTGCCCCCTGCATGAGTCAAGGGAGTCTTTGGATGCCAACCAGTTAAATCCTGCCAGGTGACATGAGCATAGGAATGACAGAAGAAAGTCCCACGCTCAGTGGGTTCCCCCTGGACTTACAGATGGCCAGCTTGGCAAGAGCCAGGAGAAGGTTGACCAGTAGATCCTGGGGCTTGGTAGCGCCATGGACAGGAAGTGCATCATGAAAAAGGTATGGGGAGAAGCACAGGCAAAGCCTCAGCAGGAGGTTCTGAAGGAGGCAGAAGATGGGCTACCAACTGGCACACTTGGGGGAAGCATGCGCCAGGGTCTCCCTCTGTTGGCAAAAGGGGCAGGCATGAGGGGTGTCTGTAAAGTGTGCCACATACAAACCCATGGGGATGGTTCCATGAAAGAGCCACCAGCTGAGGTCCCTATTGTCTCACTGTGTGACACAGGCCTTTGAACACATCAGGGGAAGTCAGAGGACAGGCACACCATAGAAACTATAAACTCCCTTTGGTATTGGGGGCCACTAGTGAAATTTTACAGATTTCTTTGGACAGATAATAATGAAAACAGGGACAGGAGTGGAGATCAGAAGTTTAAAACAAGCATGCCATGCAGGAGCACCAAGCAGAGCACACTGGACAGCACCTAGTGACCCATAAATGAGTCCAAGGAGCTAGAGGACACTGCCCAGAGATACTCTGCTTGGAGACAGGAATGAAGTAGGGCATGGAAAGTGGCCCTAAAGTCCCTGGGAATCCTCCCAGCCAGAGTCTCCTTCCAGGTCAGGTGCATAGCCAGCTTGGGCAGGGCCAGGAAAAGGTTGACCAGGAGGTCCTGGGCCTTGGTGAGGCTATGGATTGGGAGTGCATAAATAATAAGGTGAGCATAATAGTACAGCCAGAACCTCAGCAGGAGGTTCTGGAGGAGGTGGTTCAGGGGCTGCAGCCCAGTGCACCCCAGGTAGGCATGCACCTGGGTCTCCCTCCACTAGCAAAAGGGTCAGGTGTCAGGGGCATGCATGGACCATGCCAGATATATGCCTGTGGCAATGGCTCCATGGAGAAGCTGCCAGCTGAGGTCCACCATGGCTCCCTGTATGACACAGGATACTGGGCAAGATGGACCTATGGTTTGACCCAGTAAATGGCAGTCCTTATATTCTTATAAATAAAGCATTGTCTTCAGTTCTTCATCCTGGGCTTTGAGATGCACATTTTGCTTGTGGAATACTAGTGATACTAGGTTATCTGTAGGCTGAAATTTGGCCTTTCCTGTGGTAGGGGCTACATCCATTAATTGTTCTGAAACTTAGAAGCAAGGACTTCAACCATGTTTGGACACTGGCTGAGAATGAATGGAAGGACTTATGTAAGTTGTGATGTGCTCGTGGCTGCCTGAGTCATTGAGAAACCAGATGGCTGCTTTCTATATGACCTGAAGCCTGTGCATCAACTTCACACTCAGCCTCAGCTATAATGAATTAAATAATCCGGCCAGAAGGTGATAACACATGGGTTACTATAGCAAAGTCCTCATGAGGCAGGAAAGGACAAGTTTTCCTAACGAGCTCCAGGTGAGTGAAGATATTTTTGGAAACAGATGCTGCCTGAGCATCCAGTCCTTCAATATGAAAAACTGAACCTTTTCAGTAAAAAAACAAAAAATAAATAAAAATCAAAGCCAACTGTTCTGATTTTTTCCATTCTTTTTCCTATATTTTGTAGGCCAATAAATCCCCCACAAAAAAGCTGAATATGGTCCAAAGTTAACAATAGTTTTGTTTTATCAAAATTTGCATTTTTGGTGAATAAACTATTTATCTGAAAAGGTTTGTCCAGTTCTAAACTCCATTCATAATCAGTTGATCTTCTCAGTGAGGTATGCTAATCATTTTATATATGTATATGTATATATAGTGATTCATGCTTGTATGAAATTATCTTAGATAACCGAGTTGATCTGTATGGAGTAACCCCACTAATGAATGAAGGTTCTGCCACATTGTTGTAGAACAATAGATGGATCATTATATCTTGCTTACTATGCTGGCAGGAAGCATTGATAGCTTTGATTTCTATCTGGATGTGGTTGTGATAAGGCAAAAGGAGGGGCAGGTTTGATGGCTCCATAATTGAGTTGTAGACTGAACATTAGATCCAGCATATGTCTGGCAGCATATGTAAGTTCAACTACTTTGGAAAATTCTCTGGTCCTCACATGAATCTTAGTTATGTACTATGTGACTGAGATGCTCGATGTGAAAGATTTAGTCACAGAGGACAAAGGATCTGGGGTATTCCAGAACCAATACGCAACAACCTAGGAAGCTCTTCAAGAAGTTGAGTGGGTTCCAATCACATCATCATCTGATACTGAAAAAAGAAAAGACTCCCCCTCTCTTCTTTTTCTTTTTTTTCTATTTTTTTCCACTGCAATGGGGAGTTTGTATTGTCTTGTTGAGTAGAAAGTAGCCTCTGGAGAACAGAGAAGATCCAGTAGGGTCCAGGTGGCACTGAGTCATGTCTCAGTGATGTAAGCTGCAAGCGAAGCCAAGTACTTAATCCGTAAGGAGATCATAGACAGGAAGAATTTCAAGCTGTGATTTTTTTCTTCTTCTCTGTTTAATGATATTACTGGTCTAGGAAATAGTTTTACATGCCTAACTTTAGGATTTATCATTGTGCCGAGACTTCTCAATGAACAATTTGCAATGGGCTTGGAGGTCGTTTGAAGGTGGCAGTGTCTCTGGATCCCAAAGGCCTGGCAATACTCTGCTGTGCTGAATCAGGACTGAGTCAATGAATTTATCAGGTAAGAGGAGAATTAGCATTTCTGTTTGTACCTGAAGTGATTTTTAAGTGGTGCAATGACTCAGCACTAATCAGAGTTCTCGTCAGCAAAGTCTTTGCCTCGATGGCAAGTATTTATAACAAGAATGTAAAATAAGGAAACCAAGCTAACTTGGATTTAAAGTCAGTGCTATGAACCCTGGGTCCTCAGGATAGCATTTCTTTTATATAGCCTACAAACAGATGTAAAGGTCTAAAAATTAGTTCTTTCTTTATTATGCATTCTTTTCTGTGCCTGATTCACAGGGGATATGAATTTGCTACAGTGGCCAGCTGTGAAACGCAGCTAAAGAAAGAGAAATGTATTTATTTTAGTCAGTCTCCTTGCCCCTAAAGAATACTTTTTCTGTGCATATATGCTTCTGAACTTGGTACATTCTAGTTTTCAATGACTCCTGATAAGGCTTCTCTTATTTGCCTGGGAAGATTTCCCCACCTTGCACATATCAGAAGTTACGTCTACATCCCTAGTGCCCCCCAAGAGCATTCCTCCCCAGTAAACCCTGGCCACCTGCTCCCACTCACATACATGAAACCTAGAAAAAAGCGATCAAATAAATATTCATAATATTTTGCCTGATTTTTAACAGAATCAGACAATTATTTTTAGTTTCAAATTTTGATTTTGTTCCGTTTTGACATTTCATTATTTTAGTTTCAAGAAAGGGAATAATAATTTTGTCAATTTTCCTTCTTTTAGTTTTGCTGGCTCTGTTGCAAAGTTTTCTCCTACCAAGAGGCTTATTTAATAGAAAGCAGGATAGATTTTTACCTTATAGACTAACTAAATCAGAGATGTATAGCATCTTATTAGATAAAACCAACATGTTTTGGATCAGCTGCATGGAAATATCCAAAGGGGGGATAGATAGATAGATAGATAGATAGATAGATAGATAGATAGATAGATGCCTCCCATATTTGTAACACCTCTTGTTAGAAGATCTCAAAATCCTTTTCAAACATATTTAACTATGTTTCATAACCTGTCTTTGAGGTAGGCACCACCACGCCAATTTATGATGGAAAAGCTAAAGCAAAGAGTGTGAAGTCTTATTCTTCTATGGAGCTGATTTGCAAACTTACTTTCACTGGTAAAATCCCCACCCCACCTCACCCCCCAAAAACCAACCTTAAAATGGCATATATATTCTGCAATGATTTGTTGCTGGCACTTTGCACAGGTACGGATTTCATTTTTTGTGGGCAACTCGGTGAGAGTGAACATAATAGAATCAAGGAGACCTTGGTGACCCACCTGGTCCTCTAACTCCTAGATCAAAATTTTTCCCCAAAATTCCCCAATGCAACATGCAATCACATGGGCAGGGAAATGACATGGTATTACTTGCTTATAAAATAGAACAGAAAAAATAGGTGTATGGAAAAGGATCTCTTAATCTGGCTTCTCTTCAGGGAGTGCTATCTAGTAAGGTTCAGGAGACCTAATTTCTATTCCAGACTCCTCTTCCATGCTTCTGGATTATCCTAAGCAAGTCATTTCCCCCCTCTGGCTGCTTCTACACATGCACTTACTGCAGAGTAGACAAATTAGCTGTGGAGTAAAGTGTCACCATCTACACATGCAATGGTATTAGGCCACAGTAAACTAATTAACACTGAAGATGCTGACTGTGGGCATAAATTGCACCCGGTCAGCACAGGCAGCAGGGGACCAGACTCCTGCCTGCTGCCTAGACATACAGCATAACCTCATGCCCCAGCTGGCCCCTCTACCACCCAACGCTGCCACCCAGAGCCCAAGGATGACCCCCCACCCCATGCTCCTTATCAACCTGGGCCTGCTCCACCCTTGCTGTTCCGGGTGCATGTGTAGACGGTACACCCAGGAGTAGTTTACTCCAGCTCAAACTGGTCCAGAGTTTATTGCTTTGTATCAATTGCACATATAGATGCACCCTCTATGTATCAGTCTCCCCATCTGTAAAACAGGAACAGTAATATTGACCTAATACATAAAGAGCCTTGAGGTCTACTAATGGAAAGCACTCTATCAAAGCTAGGTATTATATAAGAGAAGTACATGTTATAATTGTGTCATAAATATTGTGATTTGCATCTATAAATGATAGCATTTTTTTTCTGGGAGACATTTTAGTAACTGAGCAATCTGACTTTATTAAAATGCAATGTTTCAGCAATATACTGTGAGTAATTTAGTCATCCATATTTCTGATATACTTGAACTATTTTCTGCTAGTCCAAAATTGAATTCTAGTTCAGATAGATTATCTGGATCCCTGGAATGAGCAAAAACTTTAAAAAAAGGTAGAAGAAAAGAATATTTGGAAATACTATAACAGGTGAATTAAACAAAACCATACTTGTTGTGTTACACAATTTGTGATGTATTGTCATTTCCATTTTGATTCCCTTTGTTTAGGCTCTGATCCAGCCAAATACTAAAGCATGCACTTCACTTTCAAGTTGATGAGACTATTTATGTGCTGAAGTAAATTGCTGGATATGGGAACAAGCCTCTAATTTTCAGAATTTTCCAATTCACACTTCACGTACCAATCATTAGTGTGAATTACCAAAATACGGCTCTGCTAAATGTGGCACTGTGAATATGATTCACCCTTGCGATATTATATTGACTAGTGACCAAGAGGGATTGTTTGCACTTGGAAACTGGCCAGCCTAGAGCTGACAGGCTTTTTATTGTATCCTGAAGAATTGGCAGGAACAAAGCATGAAATTGAAGAACTTCTTAAATTCCTAATAAAAATACAAGTTCAAACCCATGAAGATGTGTGTGAGTTGGTCTCAGAAGTGTAGTTCAATAGGCCTGCCAATAGGCAGCGAGCCTCGAGGTCATTGTCTAGAAGGGAATTGTCCGGTTTGGCATGAAGATGACAACGGGGCCTCCCCAACTGTTGGGTTCCTTCCCTCTTAACACCAAAATTGAATGGTCTCTTGGGATGCGTTTGCCTTATTTTTGCAGGCAGGGTACTTTTGCCGTTCAGTCTGAGCACTGTGAACCAAACGGGTTTGCTTTTGTTTCCATGACAGAGGTTAGACAAACAGGAGGTCTGACTAACCAGGGGGGAAATAAATAACCCAGGGAGCAGGAAGAGGAGGAAAGCTTTATTATTGGTTTAAAGACTTCTAGTGCACAGTTTATAGGGAAGCCAAGTAACAAGTAGCCAACAGCATGAAATGTTTATGCATGCCTGTGGAATCCACTTATTTTCTCCCTTTCTGTCTTCCCCTAATTTACTGTTCTAATCAACAGACCTATTTTCTGCCCTCTTGGATCCTACCCTCCCCCTTATGGGTTTGAGTAAATCACAAACAGCTCTAGCCCTTGGCTTCACCAATATGAAACACTATATATAAAATGAGTTACTGCAAATAAGGCAAGGGCTCGTGCTGTAAAACTGTCACCTTCACCTCCAGGATTTTCTTTCCTAATAGACCTACACACTTTCTTATTATCACACACAGTAATTTTTTTAAAAGGCTGAAGTTCCTATTAGACAGATGCAAAATCATTTAGGGGCTGCAAGCTGACACATCTTTTTCTTAATAAACAGCAGGAAAGCACATACTATCTAGACTTCCATGTGATTTCTCCCGGTGAGAGAAAGGACCTAATGCTGCACCCCTTAAAGTTAATGGCCAAACTCCTTTTTACTTCAGAATTTGAACCCTATTAAATATATTCCGGCCATTAGGAGACGCTTGTACCCCAGAAGCCAAACCAAGACTCTTACCTAAGTGCATGTCTTTCTCATGCCATTGCACCTGTTTGTCAAGCTGCAATTTAGCTCAAATTTGCCAGCTATAAATAACTGTGAAATGAGCCATGCATTGTAGACTGTGCTACCTAGTATTTGCAAAGCATCAGTTTGGATTTAGCAATGGGGAAATCTAGGGAGGTTTGGTTTGGAAAAGCCACTCAAAGTGCAAAAACAAAATTATGAGGCAGCATGCCAACCTGCTGTGAAGCACCAGTTATACATTTTCCCTCCAAACCATTAGGTCTTGTCTCCACTGGTATTCCTGCCATCGTTACTATTGTCCACATTATTATCAGAAGTAGACACATGTTAACTAGTGTGGTAACGAATCTGGTAAAAATCTACTGTGGACAAGCTGAAAGTCAAAGCAAAATTTTCTTACCACTGCTCCCAGTTCCTCTGAAAATATTTCTAATACTCCTGGCTCAGGAGGGATTGAAATGCCAACAACAGGCATTAGAGTGTAAATGGGAAAGAAAACAAACAGGTGGAAAGTAAAGTGATATAAAGCAGCAGCACAATGGAATGAAGTTAATGAACTTTTTTACCAGCTGAAAATGTTCAGCTGTGGATCATGTTTTGGTCGATGGCTCAGGTCAATCTTTATATGATTATATGATACTGTCCATATGCTTCCCTTCCCTGCCTTTCTCTTCAAGCATAAGGTCATGGTGTAGCTCACAATTATATTAGCAGGGCCTTCTGCAGTTCCAGACACTAGCTCTAACTAAGAAATAAATGATAATGATGTACTACTGGAGTTGAATGAATCCTAGTTATTTTGTAGACTCGTCTCCTGCTCATTGAGGTCAATAACAATTTTTACAGTGGCTTCAATGGACTTTGAGTTGGCCCTTTAGCCCTCAGTTAAGTCATTCATTTAATTTGGGTGTGTTCATTCCAGCTTGCAGGCAGTTCATTTACCCTCCCAAGTGCATCTGGATGAGCGCAGAGGAGCAGAATGTAGGGCCCCAGACCCATCTGCAGCACCACACATGCAGATGTCTCCCCCATTGCTACTTTGCAGCATGGGGCAGTATCCCAAGGAAAGAACCCACCCCAAAACAAAGTGTTGCAGTGTACGTGGTGCTAGCAAGCTCTGCTCAAAACTAGAGCCTGGCCAGTTGGATCCACATACCAGCTGCTGGCCAGGCTCCCTGCTGCAGAAGCACCACAGCTGCAGCTCCCTGAGGCCCCCAGGATCCCAGGTAAGGGGGTCCCCAGGTGCTGGGGCCAGCACACCCTTACCCCACCCAGTGTAATCTGCCACATGCCAGACTGTGCATGGCACAGGCAGTCCCTGGGGACAAGTAGCCATGGCACAAGGTGTGCCATTACCACGTGTCCATGGGGTAAAACACATTCCCAGTTCTCTGGATGCAGCCTCTAGGATTTTTTTTAGCAAAAATAAATATATATATTTTAAAGTTATATTCATCTTGAGCTGCCAAGTGTTGGTCTAAGAACTATAACAACTTTGCTTTTCTGAATTAGTTAGAGAGTAGGACATAAAGCTCACACTGCCCTGTTGGTTATGGACTTCCTCTAAAAAAAAGTTTATTGAACATAGTCAAGGCTAAAACAGAGGAAATTTTGAGAAGCCAGTAGTTATAGGATAGCCATGATCTTGGCCAGTAACATTCATTAAATCCAAGTTAGAAACACAAACTTTTATGGGTTGAGTAAAAGAGCCAAGCTTTATAGCCCAGGGTGCCAACAAACCCATGTGATCTATATAACATGAACATAAGGAACTATTGTAACACATAGTTTCATAGTTTCTAGGGTCGGAAGGGACCTGGGCAGATCATCTAGTCCGACCCCCTG
>NW_005842038.1:422328-443559 GCF_000455745.1 Alligator sinensis | reverse complement strand
CTAGCTGCCTCCCCACACTGCCGAGCCATGTTCATCTTGGAGTCAATAATGACTCCAAGATCCTTTTCCACCTCCGTGCTGACAAGAGGGGAGTTCCCCAGCCTGTAGGTATGGTGCCGGTTGTTCCTCCACCTTGCACTTGTCTGTGTTGAACCTCCATCCTGTTCTCCTCCGCCCATCCTTGTAACCTGTCAAGGTCCGACTGTAGCCTGTTGCTCCCTTCTATTGTGCCCACATCCCCCCACATCTTGGTATCATCAGCAAATTTGAACAGGGTGCTTTGGACCGCCTCATCCAAATCACTGATGAAGATGTTGAACAGGGCGGGCCCGAGGACCGAGCCCTGCAGGACCCCACTGCCCACGTCCTTCCAGACCGAGAAGGACCCATCCACTACCACCCTCTGGGTGCAGCTCTCTAGCCAGTTGGCGACCCATTGGACTGTGTGGGTGTCTACGCCACAGTCCCCCAGTTTCCTAATGAGAACGGGGTGAGAGACAGTGTCGAAAGCCTTCCGGAAGTCCAGGAAGACTATATCCCCTGCTACCCCTGCATCCAATGATTTAGTGACCTGATCATAGAAGGCCATCAGGTTGGTCTGACGTGACCTGCCGCTGATGAACCCGTGCTGTTTGCCCCTGAGCATGCATTTCCCTGCTGGCCCCTCCTGGATGTGTGCCAGAATCATTTTCTCAAACAGCTTGCCCAGGATCGAGGTAAGACTGACTGGCCTATAGTTTCCTGGGTCCTCCTTCCTCCCCTTTTTGAAGATGGGAACCACGTTGGCCCTCTTCCAGTCCTCCAGCACCTCTCCAGAGCACCACGAGTGCTCATAAAGCTGCGCCAGGGGACTCGCAATGACCCCGGACAGACATACTGGGCTTGTCTACACCTGGCCCTCTTATGTGGGATTAGCCTAAAATCACCATTTTTAAGGCACATTAATGGCATGTGTTCATTTGTTTGTACCCTTAATGCACCTTAAAATGGTGATTTTAGGCTAATCCCACCTATATTTGATACCTGCTTAAAGCACATACAAAATTTAGGTGTGATTTTCTAAGTCGCATTATCCCACATGTAGAAGCTTAATGCATATTAACACAGTGTGAGTCAATGGACACACACGATGTTCATGCGCATTAGCGTGGCTACACGTGGGCTATACAATTTAGCTATGCAAGCCTAAATCTGATGTGCCATAATGCACATTAGTGCGTCTACATGTAGAAGCATGCCTAAATCGCTTTAAGGCGCATGCAGTTTACACACATAACTATATGTGTAGACACACCCACTGACCAATGGCTTCCAAAAACAATTGACAAAATTTAAGTGTTGTCTAGTTTCCATGTTTAAATGTAAATTGATCTAGTTTCACTGAAAATTTACCTTGGAGTTTAATCTAAATAGCTTCAAATTACTCCACATTTCTATAGAAGCTTATATCCAGAGCTCTCAAGCCATTCCTCTCGACAGGTAGTTAGCACAAGGCCTGTACATTAGTCTCCCACTGACATGAACAAACATGTTTTACGTGATGAAGAAACACAGAGATGGTCATATACCCATATACCTTAGAAGCCCTATAGTACCCCTTTGGGGTGTTTTTTTTTTTATTTCACTTTTGCTAGTGTTACAATTGAAGGATGAAGAGAGAGAAAGGAAAATAACCTTACTCTTTGTAATTACCTAAATAGGACAGAGACAGGATTTAGGTCCCTACATGCCAAGAAGTGATTCAGATCAACCCTGGTCCAAAGACTAAAATGCCACCTAGGTACCTCCATGTGACCTAAAAATTTCCATGGCTCCTACTCATACACTTGTGAATGTGCAATCCAAATCAAGCACCCAACTGCTGTAGTTACTCTGTGCTCTGTACTGAATCAGTTCTGTAGGTGTGAGCTAAGTATGCTGTGTGCATCTAACAGTCTATGGGTTTTAGGTACCTCCTTGCTTCAAGCTCAATTACAAGAGTTTAGGGAAGAGGTGGCTGCCAGTCTTCATATGGATGGACAGCTTGGGAACATGTTCAAAATTTAGATGCCTAGAGATGTTTTTCAAGCCAAACTAGAGGCATCTAAGGCGTATTGCAGCTCTGAGAGGAGCATCACATTTGTGTGACCCAGGTGACTAAATGCACATTAGTCCCATCAGATACCTCACAGAAAGGCTTGGATCTGGACCAAAATTATTAGATGAGTGCCATGCAGCATGTGAATGGCAGAGAACTCAGATTTCCCTACTTCTAGTTCTCTGCTTTATCCATAACACTATTCTTCTTCCAACTGTTGGTGACCTCCGATTAAATGCATCTGACTTTCCCTTATGCAATGCAACCCAAAAATCAAGTGATTTTCACTTTGTTTTAAGTACTGCATACGTTTGAAATATCTTGTGTCACTGTGTTACTAAATACACCGGTGGGTAGTGACCTTCTATCCTCCATTTCAGGATGAATATACTTATATAGGCAGGAAAGGTAGACAAAAAATGTGTATTCCTTGTGTTACCTGGAGCTTTTATTTTGCATGGATGAATTTCCAAGTAACACTCCAAAAATATGAAATGATGAAATTGAATCAGTTAGCTGGTGGCATCGTACAACACAATAAATCATGCACATTTTCTGTATAGCAATTCCACGTTGCATATAGAGATGCTAATCACACAGCAAAGTGCGGAGGAAGGTTGAAAGAGCAGAATGAATGCATGCAAAAAGGGATAATTTAACCAAACTGAATCAATAGGTGCAAAGGTGTTGCCTTCCTTACCCAGCAACCCATTAATTTCATTGATGTTACATTTGTTCTTTGCTCTGTGGTTAGCATCTCTTTATGCAAAACATGGCACATGAAGGATATGGTGGATTCGCCATGCTGTATTACGAACCAACAGCTAACTTGGTCAATTCTTGTCATTTCCCATCCTTTGATTCACCTGTAAGCTGGATGCAAAACAAGAATGCCAGGTGACAAACATGGGCAAGGCCATCTTCTGCTCTCATATTTCTGGGTATCTATAATGCTCTAGTAGGTCAATGGCTACTACAAAAGAGATAGCGATTAGGGCATTCCCCAGTGTTCAACTGGAGTCCGAAGCATTAATGTCTGTGTAACAAAATGCCCAGAGGAGCTGATGATGGCAGTAATAGTAATAGTACAGGGGCTGAAACACAGGACAAATCCTCTCTTAAGATTCCCTGGCACGTATGCAGACTGTAGAGGCAAACAGCAATGCTGTCCCTCTCTAGTACAGCTTTCTTACAGTAGTGAGCCAGAATCCGCTCTCTTGCCCTTTTTGTGTAGATAACAAATACTATTTATTTCTATTTTGCTTTGTTAAATTAACTAACTATAGCACTTACCTTGAATGTGTCCCCGATCATGCAACTGTAGTAAAATATATTGAATACTTGAAAACAAAATACATAGTGATGATTACCAGGGATCCTAGAAATCCATTTGTCATGAAAAAAAGTTGAAAAATGCAGAATTTGTGTTTTTTACAGAGAATCTTTAGACTTGTTGGCGGGGGGCTTACTGAAAATAAAATGCTGGCTTCCACTGTGGCAGCCTGCCAGGGGGTAGAAGCTGGCATACAAGAAAGCAGCTAAGATGGCATCTGCCCTCTCCTTTCTCCATTGCTGATGGGCTGAGGGGGCTGCTGGTCATGCAGCTCTGCCCCTCTCTACCAATCAGCAGTGAGGGGCAGAGCTATCTGAAGGGCAGCCCCCTTGGTTAATCAGTGTTGTGGGCGAGGAGGAGCTCACTGTGGAAAAATATGGATTTTTATGTTTTTAATAGAGAATTTTGGAGGGTTTTAGCATGAAAAACTAGAATCCCCAGTGATCACTGAGTTTTAGTTCAATTACATTTTCATTCAGACCTCACATATTTGCAAATCAACCAGCTTCCAAAGCTAGCATGCATAACTTAGCAAAACACAGCAACTCAACACTCTTCATTCTACTCACTAGAAAAGGGAATGGCAGCGTTTTACAGTGGGGGGCAACTTTAACAGAGATCAGCTCTGAGCACAGACTACTTCCAATCCAGCCTGCACTGCTACTGCTAGAAACAGATCTGGAGCCAGAGTCATCACTGCCCCACCGCAGTGCCACAACAGCTTTTCCCCACTACCCACCCGCACTGGCAAAGCCCCCCACCACTGAAAAGTTGCTGAAGTCTCCTCCTTTCCCCACTAGATCTCTGGGGTCATTTTATCCAGCCCATAGGCTGGATCTGGCCCACAGGCCATAGGTTCCCAACCCCTGCTTAGGATATATAGGTAATCAGATCTGAGATTGAAATGCCACCTACCAACGTGGAGTGCTGTTGGAACAGCCTATAAACTTCCAGTTGTTCACGTCTCATCTAGTTTTGGAGTACTGCCAAGTAACTGGCCTTCTTCACACTTCCTTCAGGAAGAAGAAGCTCAAAATATCTAAATGCCATATTCCAAACGAATGCTTCAGCCAGCTGGACTAGCTATCAGACATGGATTTTGTAAGAAATAAAAATGTGAAAACCTGATCAGACTGAAAATATATTAGATCTGTAGTAAATAGAAATGTAATCTAATGACCATGCTTTGTCTATTTCTTTAAATATAATTGGACTCATGTTACCATAGATGTATAGGGCAGGGGCTAAAAAGCAAAGGTATGATTTTGCAGTGTGGTATTATAGTAGAGCTTGCCACAGGAGCTTATTACTCTGTAACAATACAAGTCTCCTAGTGTAATGCTTATTTTATCAGAGGTAGTAAATGCTGTAACAGTGATAGATGTGCAATGATTTCACAGTCTGTGTACCATTAGGTTTGTTCATTCAACAATGTTATTTTGTCAGAGGGCTACTGGTAAGCTCTGGGGAGTTTTTATTGTAAGACCTATGGGTGAAAGACTTTTTTTTAGAAATGAAAGAGACAAATAAATCCCTACTGAGCTGCCACAAATGACAGCTTATCAAAACATCATCTACAGCAAAAGGTTCCAACCCACTGGAACTTGGCTTATTATTAGCTGCTTGAATGAATAAACCCTCAGTATACATGGTTCAGAATATAATATCCATTTTGGTTCCTGTCGTCCATTTACTTGCAATACTCACTTGAGACATAAGTACTGATTCTCCCTGGGGCAGCTGTGATCTGCCTGTTACCCAACATATTTGAACTTCTGGCTTTAACACACACCAAAGTGAGTGAGAAAGCCCAAGAGATACTGCTGCAGTGAAATATATGGGAAGAGTAACTCTAAATCTGTTTGTAGGTTCTACAAAATAGAAGATGACATAGTTAGATCCAGGTGTCAAGAGCAAGGTTAAAGTCATACTTTCATCTCATGAGGGCAGGGATCTTTGGAAGGATAGCACAAATAAGTGTTAGCACACCATTTATGAGTGGATTGGTTTATAGGCAATAGACAGCTCTCTCATTATAAGCACCAAATGGGCCAGCATCCTAAAACAAAGTACCCAAGCACACTTAAATGATACCAGACTACAGGAGTTAGTGTAGGCTTTTCAATTAAAAATATGAACAGCTCACCAGGCATCAGGAACCAGTATTTTGGGGATTTTTTTCCTTTGCTAACTCAGGTCAGATTTCATGTTCCTTTGAGTCTCATTATTTTTTGGGAGAAATTGAAGCATTTCTTGTAGGAAAGGACTTGGGTAAAACTCAGTGGGATTGTCTACATGTGTGCTTTAATACACATTAGCCTATTTTAATGTGCATTAAAGCATCACAAAAATGTGTATTAAAATAAGTGAATGTGCATTTTTCTAGTGCCTCACAGTAAAGTATGAGATTTAATATGCATTACTTAAAGCACATTACTGAACATGTAGATGTGCCCAGGGCTCCTTAAATTAAAAACAAAAAACAAAAAATAAACCCAACCCAGCAGCTCTCAGTGGTAAAATAACAGGTTAGGGACTATTTAGAAAAGCTGGATGTGTACAAGTTCATTGGGCCAGATGCAATTATCCAAGGGTGATGAGGGAGTTGGCTCATGTGATTTCAGAGCCTCTGGCCATTATCTTTAAAAACTCATATCGAGCAGGGGAAGTCCTGGATGGTTGGAAAAGGCCAAATATAGTGCCCATTTTTAAGAAAGGGAAGAAGGAGGATCCAGAGAACTACAGACCAGACAGCCTCACCTCAGTCCCTGGAAAAAAAATCATGGAGCAGATCCGCAAATAATCCATTTATAAGCACTTGGAGGAGAAGAAGATGATTAGGATTCACCAAAGGCAAGTCATGCCTGGCCAACCTGATTGCCTTCTATGATGAGATAACTGGCTCTGTGGATGCAGGGAAAGCAGTGGACGTAATATACCTTGACTTTAGCAAGGCTTTGATACAGTCTCCCACAGCATTCTTGCAAGCAATATGGGGAAGTATGGGTTGAATGAATGGAATTTAAGGTGGATAGAAAGCTGGATGGATTGCAGGCTCAATGGGTAGCAATCAATGGCTCAAAGTCTAACTGGCAGCCAGTATCAAGTGGAGTGCCCCAGGGGTCTATCCTGGGGCCAATTTTGTTCAATATCTTAATTTACAATCTGGAAGTCGGATGCAGTGCACCCTCAGCAAGTTTATGGATGACACCAAGCTGGGGGGTGTAGTAGTTACACTGGAGGGTAGGGCTAGGATTCAGAGAGACCTAGACAAACTGGAGAATTGGGCCAAAGGAAATCTCATAAAGTTCAATAAGGACAAGTACAAAGTCCTGCAATTAGGATGGAAACATCCCATGCACCAGTACAGCTGAGGGACTGACTGTTAAGCAGCAGCTCTGAAGAAAAGGACCTGGGTGTTACAGTGGAGAATAACCTAAATATGAATCAACAGTGTGCCCTTGTTGTCAAGAAGTCTAATGGCATACTGGGATGCATTAGTAGGATCATTGCCAGCAGATTGCGGGAAGTAATTTTACCGCCCTATTCTGTACTGGTGAGGTCACATCTGAAGTACTGTGTCCAACTTCGGGCCCCCTACTATAGAAAAGATGTGGAAAAGTTGGATAGAGTCCAGTGAAACGCCCCTAAAATGATTTGAGAACTGGGGCACATGACTTCTGGGGAGAGCCTGAGGGAACTGGGTTTATTTAGTCTGCAGAAGAGAAGACTGACAGGGGATTTGATATCACCCTTTAACTACCTGAAGGGTACTTCCAAAGAGGATGGAGCTGGCCTGTTTTCAGTGATGACAGATGACAGAACAAGGAGCAATTGTCTCAAGTTGCAGCAAGGGATGTTTAAGTTGGATATTAGAAATAACTTTCTCACTGGGTATGTCTGCAAGTGAATTTACATGTACCTAAACTTAAAGTACCTTAGCCTAAGGTACATTAAGGCAATTTAGGCACAAATCTACACATGCACACCTTAGGGCTGCTTAATGTGGCTAAGTGGGTGAACGCGTTTGCAGCCTGCCCTGTGCAGCACTCTGGACAGCTCCCCATAGCCTGCCCTGGGGAGCACCCTGGACAGCGCCCTGAAAGCCCTTGGCAGCATAGCTGGGCCATTCAGCCCCACGCCAGCTGAAGCAGTGGGAACCTCCAGTCCCCCTGGATGTGGTCAACCTGACCCTAACCCTGACCCCAGCCCCAACACCAGCCTCTGCCACAGCTCTAACACCATTCCTCATGTTCCTGCCTCCCCAGCATTAGTCAAGAGTGAATTGGAGCTGAACCCATGGTGCCCTGCGCTGCCACCAGGTGCTGTCAAGAAGAAGTGGTGAGTACTGTTCTCCAAGGTACAGATGCTGAAGCTGGAGTGGCAGTTTCAGTAGCAATGGTACCTGTTGGTGTGTCAACCAATTTGGGACTCCCAAGTTGATAAGCACTCTGACAGGTCCTGCTGCTGCTGGATCCGCCACTCCAGCCCCAGCTTCTGCTCCTTGGAGAACAGTACTCACCGCTTCTTCTTGGACTGCTGTAACCCCCCAGGTTGATTTCTGCAGAGCTCCTTCTGAACCAGTCAATCCTCAAGTTGTACCGGTGAATGTGATTTTTCTGTCCTAGGTACCAGACTTTGCACTTGTCCTTATTGAACCTCATGTGCCTGTTGAGAACAGCACCCACCACTCCTTGGTGGTACCTGGCAGCAGCACAGTGCTCTGCAGGCTCCAGCCCTTTCAGCTGGTGCACACAGCATTAAGGTACCTTAAGGCACATTCTTTAAGGTGCCTTAACTATTTGTGCCTACATTTGACACCTGCTTTATGGATGTATCAAATTTAGCCTTGATTAACCTAAAAAATCACCATTTTTAAAGTGCATTAAAGGCACATATGTGTAGACTTGTGCCCTTAATTTGCCTTAAAAATGGCAATTTTAGACTAACTGCGTAAAAGAAGCATGGGCAGATGTGCCCATTAGGAGGGCAGTGAAGCACTGGAACAGGTTACCCAAAGAGGTGGTGGAATCTCCGTCCTTCAAGGTTTTTAAAGCCCAGTTTGACAAAGCCTTGACTGGGATGATCTAGCTGGGTCTGGTCCTGCTCTGAGCAGGGGGCTGGAATAGATGTGACCTCCTGACGTCCCTTGAACCCTCATTTTCTATGATTCTATCATTTAATCCTCCTGGCCAACTGTACTAAGGATAAAGATATTTTGGCAGGGCAACCTTGCTGAATGACATAGGATAATCAGTTAGAAAAAGGAGGTCTAAGATTTGTGTGCTTTGTTATTAGAGATGATCCAAGTATTAAAAGTGCCAATATACACTACACTATAGAGCTCAGTCATCTTGATATCTGGCTTTCAAAGGATGAATTATTCTCACAATTCACTTCAAGTTAAAGCTGGAAGAGAAATATCTGGTTCAAACATGTTTTGACTGAAAACTATTTTGTTGGAAAAAACCTGAAAGAATTGACCAAGTGGCCATCTGGCCCTACATTTCCCTTGTTTTATGGATTCATATTCCAACTTTCATTAACTTCCCTCATTTCCTGATGGAGCTGGGGGATTTGTTAGGCCTGTTCTGGCTCTTGGACCTCTCTAGAATGACCCTAGCCCAGTCCCTGGGTTCAAATTGCTTCCTACTATTGGGGCAAGGCCTTCACCGCCCTACTTCTCACAGCAGTGCTTGAATCCATCATACTTTTTCACCACATAATCCTCCCTCAGGATTCTTTTCACCGTACGTCAAGGATGGGCAAAATAGCGGATCTGGCCAGCAGTTGGACTCAATTTCCCAACAGCCCCTGCCTGTGCCTGTCCTGGCTGGCCTTTGTGGAGACCCCAAGAGTGGTGGGACCATAACAGTGTGGGGCCATGACTGTGTAGGGCTGAAGAATCAGGGCTCTGCATCAGTCCCAGCCCTATGCTGGCACAGCCCTGCATTATCTTAGCACCATGCTGTCATGGCCTTGCACTCCCAGGGTCTACATGGAGAGTAGCTGGGAGCAGCATGGGCAAGGTACACAGCTGGGTGGGTAGGGAACTGTTCTAAAGCCAGGATCTTGTGATGGTGACAGCATGAGGCTGGAGCTGGGGCAGAGCTATGAACTGTTTCTTGCAAGATCCCATGGTTTCTCCAGCCGCAAGTGAACATGGCACTACCAGATGCTGCAGCCCTATCTATCCCAGCCACTTGGTCACATGCCCTGCCCATGCAGTGGGTGTGGAGAGGACAGGCTGGGGTTCCCACGCAGTCGGGCTGGGTCTGGCAGTGGCAGCCAGGACCTGCTGCCATAGGGTCTGCTGAAAAATGGAGTCTGCCATGAACCGGATGCAACTTGTGCACCGGACTTTGCCTGTCTCTGCTCTAGGCTCTGTGAGCTGCAGGTTTTTTGTCTAAGAAATGCCATCAAAGGCAGATGAGAATCACTTAGTGATTCTGCCAACAGCATCTACACAGGGCAGATTAGACTCTTCAGCCATGGCTGGCAATCAGTCTAGGAGTGGAGCCTCAAAAGGCTACAAAGACACATTCAAGTGAGCTATGGAAGCATTTGGAATTGATCCTGATCAATGGGAAACTTTGGCAAGCGATCAGAACAAGCATCATCATCTCCACAAGGGCATCAACATCCATAACAGGAATTGGCTCCGACAGCTTAAAGAGAAAAGAGTCAGTGGGAAGCAAGCAGCTCGCAAACCACCCATCTGACACGTACATTTGCAACCACTGCCACGGATCATGTAAATCTCGGATTGGACTGTTCAGTCACACGAGACATTGCAAACCATCTATGTCATAAGCTGCAATATCCATTCTCTCTTGCAGGTGACAGGCTGCCAATTCATTTCAGAATGAAGGGAAACCCCTGGACCATTCTTTTGTTGCACTTCAAGTATTCAGAGTATTCATCCCAAAAGACAGAGAGAGGACTAGGAAAAATACAAGATCACAGTCCAGTGAGCAGGATGTATAGGAGGCATAGGCTTCACAGTCCCTAAAGATTTCTGTGATACAAAAAACAGATTTCATTCAACAGGGCAAACTCAGGCTGAATTAGAACCCAATTAGGTCCATTCATTTGGAGATCTTGGCAGTAATAGTGCCTAATATATTGATTCAGCAAAGCAAACTATTATGTTTTGGAGCACCGTTAATGTCCATAGGGCTTGCTTGAGCATGTACATACAATTAAGCCTGCAGGTACATGGTTTGCTTGTTCAGATCTGAATGTGGAAATTCCAGCCTAAAAGGGAAAGAATTTGAGAAAGTTTTGAACAAGTAAAAAGATGGACAGTATGCAACTTTCACTGTGGAAATCTCTATTTTTGGACTATAATTTAAAAGAGAAAAGATTAGGAACTATATTATACATTACAATCCTGAATTTTCAGGGAGATGGATCCTGCCTCCCATTATTCTTTTCCCCTCCTGCAGTACTTCCTAGTAAAGCCCTTTTATTTTGTAGATGGCACATTTCTTTCTAACTCTTGCTACTAAATGATGCCATTTTATTCAGCATAACATGTGAATTAAATAACAAGATACATTTTCAGGAAGAATACTTGGTATCATCAAAATAGATCATACTGTTCTTCTTGAAACTTTTACAGAAGATAGGCACCATGATTCACAGAATGATTGCTTTTCTTACTTCAGTTCATTTACCCTGTCCTTAATACCCAAATGCTTTTCATAAAAAAGGTACTCATTGACTTTAGAAAACTACGTTTCAGCATGTTCTCTAGGGAAGGGTCATAACCATAACATTGAGATGTCACACTTTTATAGCACCTTTCATACTTAAGGATCCCCAAACTCATTACAACCTATTGCATATACATATGATCTTACTACAATACAGTTAGTCCCAGGTTTGAAATACATTTCCAAAAACATAACTGGCTTTTTATCAAATTGCTCAGGAATGGGAGGAAAGGACATTTTGGATAAGGATCCCAGGGCAGACACATATTGTAACAAAAATATTCTACAAGGTCATATATATACAAGGAAATATCATTTGGGCCTTCACTATTTTTGACCATTTCTAATAATCTGCTTGCACCAAAGGCATGTTGTGTTTGGTTCAAGTGTCTGGAAGTCAATATGATTTTTTCCAATAAGTCCCATGAACTTTAGTTTAGGATCTATATCTTATCTCTATGTATTTCTTCCATATGTACACATTCCTCATGTTACTATATTTTTTTATTAATAGTAGATTTATTAACAACAACAACAGCAATAATAATAAAAATTGTGTATACTGTGGAAGCACCGCCCTGGTCCTAAATCAAGACCTTATTTTGCTAGCACTGTACAAACAAAGAAAGAAACTATATGGATCCTACCAAAAAAGGTGATGCTTTAGGAGAAAAGGCATCACATGAAGATAGACCAAAAGGTTGGAAAGCCCATGGAAACAATGAGACAGCAAATTGAATTGTTAATGGCCATAACATTACAGAGTGTATCATGAGCCAGAAATTCATCATCCTGTACAGCAGACAGAGCTCATATCAATCAGGCTCCTCACCTCCACTGGGAAAATCCAGTAGCAAAGCCACCCACATACTACTACCTTTAGAGGTGGCAAAGATAAAAAGGTAAAATAAATGATATTGGGGAAAGTGTTTTGATGTTATTAAAATGTTCAGTATTAAAATATAGCCATGCAAGGAGATGCACATTGATGATGATGATTCAGTTTGCCCCTCGTCATTACTCTGTCAGAGTCCAACACATCAATCAATGGAGGAAAGAAATACAGAACTATTTGAGGTGATCACATTGATCCTATTGATTGGCATATACAGAATCATTGACCAAGTTAGGCCTGATGATTGAGTATTTACCTGTCAGTTTTATTGCATAGTCTATTGATGTGATTGAATCAGAGTCTATGGAGTTCCAGTGAACTGAGTGTATTGTGCTTTGAGACCCAAAGGCAGTGGGAAAAATGAGAAACAAGCAACATAGCAGGAATGATTTGGGGACTGCCATTGATACATATTAACAGTTCAGCCAATTTATAGGCTTACGATGTATGTGTATGACAGGACAGAATACAAGTAGATTACTACTAAGGTGGACATACATTTAATATGTGTCAAAGCAAAGTATTTCTGCTTTTAAACTACTCCTTTCTTCTTTGCATGCTACAAGTTTCTTACTGTACTCCACCTCAAACAAGTATTTAAATTCTGAGGTTTCCAGAAGTATCTTTCCAGGTGCAAAAAGACATACAAAAAACTAGAACTCTTGGTTCCAAAATGATACCTTTTATTAGACCAACTGGAAAATTCTTGGCATTTTCCAGGTGGTCTAATAGAAGGTATCATTTTGGAACCAAGAGTTCTAGTTTTTTGTATGTCCTTTTGTCTCAGACCAACACGGCTACCAAGTACACCCCTTTCCAGGAGTAAGAAATAGAGTTTGCAGGTCACAGGGAGGAAAGCACTGTTGTGTTAATTAGAAAGAGAATGCAGGAGGGCACAGAGACGTGGGTCCTTATTATCTTTTCCCCTTAGGCTAGGGACAATCTGGAATGTCTTCACTAAATCAGAGAATGAAAAATTGAGACACTAGAGATTTTTTAAAATGTTAAACTTATACATAAGCAACGTATACATTGGGTCTTTGAACAGCAATGCACGGCAGATGCAATGAAGAAACACGCGACCAGGAAAATGAAAACCTCCTGTATCCAGTCCTCATCGCTCTCCTGCCCCTGCTGAAGCATACTGTTCAAAGCAAAGATCGGACTTATAAGTCACCCAGGTACTCCCATGACCTAGCCTCCACCCTGCTTCATTCTCTTCCCTTTCCCTTTTTTTCCCCCCTTTTCCTTCTTTCTCCTTTTCTCTTTTTTCCTTCCCTTTTTCTTTCTATTGTCTTCCCTCCCCTCCCCCCGCTGGATGCGGTTGTCTGTGCCCATGAAGGATGAACAACAAACAGGGATCATCTGGAAGATCTTCATTAAATAAGAGAATGAAAAATCAAGACAATAGAGATATTTTAGGATGTTAAACTTGCACATCATGAATGAAGCAGTTCAGTCTCAGCCAAATATTTGCAGCTTCAAGCCTGTGGCCTACACTGATATTCATCTTGGCCTGCCACCCCACAGTTTACCACCCAGATTGAACGGGGGCCGAACCCTCTGCCCACTCTCTGTCACTGAAGTGGCCAGCTAGGGTCAGACCCTCCATTTTCTTCATTTAAACACCTATGCAGGAACACGAAGTGCCTGCCTTTTGTCCAGGAAGTCTCTCAGCCCGACCCAAGATTGCTTTGCCATTCTGTGCATCTTGTCTCTCCACTCTGCTGTCTGCTTGATTACCTCCCTCCTTGACCCAGCTTGCTCCTGAACCCCATTATCTTCTTGAACTCCCAGCTTCTTGGCTTGGTTAACTCCTAGCCCCCACTCTTGGATTGTCCTCCTGCCTCCCTGACCTGGTCTGTCCTCGAATTCCACCAACCCGTCCTGGCTCTGGTTGGCTGCATGATCCCCAGACCCAGCTGCCCACACACCGACATGGCAAAAGGTAGCAAACATCAAAACAGATGTCATGTTTTCAATTTTGAATAAAGTTGTATGCTTTCAACAACCTTTCTAGACACCTAGATAGGTTGACCATGTCCTATCTTCACTTGCTTACAGAGAGGCTATACAATTTTCTGTTGAGAACCTGGGCTTTTTTTTTTAATTAGTTTTTTTTTTTCCTAGGATATCCTCTACCAATTTTTTTTCTTCTTTACTTTATCTCCCATAAGGTAACTGTCTCAGTTGTAAAACATCTGAAGCATCTTCATGGCTGGAAGAATACCTAGGATAAGGAGGTAGATAGATTTGGACACATATACATCTCAGCTGTGACAAAATACATCACTGAACTTTCAGTGTCAGATGCTGAATTCAGTCATACTAGCAAGAAAGCCCCAGGCAAGCTTTCTCAGTCTTAGTCATGACTGTAGCAACTTTCCTGCTGTCACTAGTTTGTTGCTGCACAGGATAAATGGGGTTGGGGTAGAAGCCTTTTCCTTTGCTTCAGGGCAATTTACCTGTGCTCCAGCAGCTTGCCTGACCTGGCAGTTTTCTGAATGCATAATTTTCATATACATTTGTGCATGGCATTTTAAATTACCTCTGACTTAAAACTTAGGGAAGAGAGGTAAAAGGCTGGTTGAGTGTTTTTCTCTGGTTTTAAAGTGGGACCTTTTTCATTATTTATTATTCGATGCACTTGCTTTTCCAAAGAACATTTTTAATCGACCAAATTGGAATCACATTTCAGAACCGATATTGGCTTTAATGATCAAAACATTCAGCAATCAATGTTTTAAAAGTATTGAACTTTAACTAGAGACCTAACCCAAAGTCCATGGAAAGCAATAGGAATCTGTCCACAGACTTGACCAGATGGTGGGGCCAGTCTTAATTTGGGGTAGCATAAAAAAGAATATCCTGGAGTTAAGGGGAACCAAAGATCAACAACTACAGAACTGCATGTTTAAATGTATCCATAGTTCAAAGTAAAACTATTGCTTTAACACTTTCTGACCCCTCAGGCCTCATATACACGAGATGCTTACTGTGCAGTAGCTCTTTACTACTGCTCAGCAGCCTGTGATGCAACGCTACTGTACAAAAGTAACAAGCTCCTGTGCAGTCAGCATCACCAGGAAGCTGTGCAAAGATGCTACTACACGTTAATAAGTCACTTAGTACTTGGGTAGGCAAGTATTAAATGACTGCATGGTAACAACTGTGCAGTCAGTGTCTTGCGTAGATGCAGCCCCAGAGACGTCAATGCAATATCAGTTTCCCAGCACTGATGTAATAATAATAGCTAGTTCTTATACAGACCTCGTCTTCTGTTGTTTTCAGATGATTTACAAGTAGATCATAGCTTATCATTTTGCTTTTTTTTCTCAGCTGATTGATTACAAATGATATAACTGAGTTCCTCATATGTTTTATGGTGCCCAATATCTAGACATGCCACTTCCTTTATATTTCCAATGTCATATTCTTTTCCCTGCTGTTAACAACCTGGGTGTGTGTTGTGTGCATAAAATAAACTGTGAGAGCATAGAGTGTAGCGACTACACAAAGGTGGAAAAGAACATTGTCTTCTGTTGTAGTCTTTCAACAATAATGCCTTCATCATCAGGCATACCTACGGATAGAAGACATTTCAGACAAAAACATCTTTAAAAAGAGGTTAAATAATTTAAGCATCTGCTGACAATAAGAGGACATAAAATAACTATTTTAGCAAATCTATATAAGAGAGACATTTCATCATTAAAGGCTATACCCTCAAACAATTGCAGACTGCAAAGCTACTTTCTCATTGCAGTGAGCTTGGTTTTGTTGGTTGGAGTATGTTAGAAGCCAAAGGTCCCAACTTCTGGTGTCAAAAGGTTAATGAGCTATGTACCAGGTACCCATGCCAGAAGCTAATAAAAATCTGGCAGGAAGCTGAATTACCAATGAGAAGATCAATTGAATGGCAAATAGTAAAAATACAGCATTGCTTTTCTACCTCCCAAACATCCTCAGCAAAACATTTCCATAATGGAAAAAAAAAAACATACTTTTTAAAGCAGATTTAATTAAATAAGACTCCAAGCAAATGCAATTAGCAAATACTTATGTTCAGGGAAAGCAGTTTTAGCTGCAATCAGATAGAAGGATTCAAAGCCTGCACACCAGATTGGTAACAGAGGGCTGAGGCAAGCCATATTATTTTCCTCTTGGTTTCAGGGTCAGTCACTGTCACTTAATATAGTTTCAGTTTAGCTCAAAGTCTGACTGCTCATCAGAGCCTTCTCTCTCTGCCAGCTCTCCACTGCGTGTCAAAGAGGCACTCCATCCAGCAGAGGGATGAAATCAACTGAAAATAACATTTGCTCCCAGCTCACACAAAGCAAATTTATTTCTAACAAGGATGAATTAGACTTGTGAGCAGAGGGGCAGCTATTATCTATCACATTATTTCTATGAAACAGGATTCCGCTCTTTACCGTAGTGCTCATTAAATAAAGCGGTGATTAGCTAGTGAATCCCTGACGTTGCAACACACGTTATGAGGCTTCAGTCGTCTCCTTCACCTAATCTTTTGAGCAACAGGAACTGCAGCAGGCAGACAAGTTCATCTTTCTTTTGTTTCCATCCACTGAGCTCACTAACGTAGAGCAGGGACCTCTGTGCTTCCTGTTAGTCACACCCGGTTAGGCAATTATCACTGTCTTTCACCACACACCTGCAGTATCTCTTTGCTTAGCTACTGGAGCTAATTTTAAATCACTGATTTCAATTCTTAATAACATGTTCCTTCTGTCCACTTAACTAATATCCATCTCCTAATTTTTTCCATAGTTTAGGACCAGATCCAGGCTCATTAAAATCAGATCTCAGAAGTGCACACACTAAGACCCCCCCATACTATGGTTATTCCATTATACTCCCCATACCATTGTTATTATACCCCCCCATACCATTGTTATTATACCCTCCATACCATGCAAACCTCATGCTCCCACTTCGCCCCACCACCACCATTGTTATTCCATTGCAAGCAGCTGGAATAAAAATCGATATGCCTGCAACTGGTAAAAGGAGACATACTCCTGGTCTCTTCTCTCAAAGCCTCACATCAGGAAGGGAAGGAGAAGAAATTGTGAGCAGGGGTTCTTCAGGGCGGTGTGATCCTCTAGGGTGTCACCCATTGCTCTTGGCACTCTCTAGCAGCTGGAGGAGCCTGCAGAGCATGCGGGGATTCATGCTCACAGGCCCGTGGTGGTGGGACATCAACAGCACAAGCTGTCTGAATGGCACCTGCCTAGGACCTCTAGCATTTGTACAGTGTTTTCTTGTAGGTTTTCCTGCTTAGGGAACAAAACTGTAAGATGTCTCGTGGGTCACTTGAAAGTCTGTACACAGAGGCATAACTAGCGTGAGGTGACCAGGCTAGTTGCCCTAGGCACAGACTTGGGGGGGTGGTAGAAAAATAATTGCTGTCTTTGCCATGTGACTGCCCAGCAGCAGCAAGAGCAACAAGAAGCCACAACTGCCCCTCATGTGGCAGCTGCCTGGGGCACCCAGCCGTGTTGTTACACCTCTGCTTGTACATACCCACTGTGTCAAATGGTAGGTTCTCTAGATACATACTAGGGGTGTGCGAAGTGGGCCCTATTTGATTTGGATTCAGATTTGGTCCAGATCAGGGACAGTGATTCGATTTGTTGATTCAGATCACTGGCCCTGATTCGATTTGGCCAAATCCGAATCTGAAGATTCGATGCTGATTTGGAGAATCAGTGATTCGGACACAGCTTTAAATGTTTTTTCTACATACCTCCAGGTACCAGCACGGCTTGTGAACACTACAATGCTGGGGGGGATGGGGGGATGGAGCATCCCACAGGAGTTGGGGAGTGGGGGGCCTCCCCATGCTCAGCAGTGGACCTGGAAGTGGACTGGAAGTACTTCCAGTCCACTTCTGGGTCTGCTGGGAAGCTCATGGGGGGGGGGGGCGCACCTCCCTGACTCAGCAATCAGCTGTGAGGGGACCCTGGGTGCCCTCCCCCCTAGCCACAGGAGGCACCAGACACTGACCTGGGGTGGGGGGGCAAACGGGAGCCCACTGTGCTTCTGTGGGATACTCCATGCACCCCAGCATCACAGCATTCATGAGCCGCCTGCTACCTAGAGGTATGTAGAAAAAACATTTGAAGCTGTGTCTATGGCCAAATCTCTGAATTTTTCTGAGTCTCTCTGAATTGATTTGGAGGGTTCTGATTCCATTCGGAGAGATTAAAGGGTCTCCTGATTCGATTCGGATTCAGAGATTCGGCCACTGAATCGGGCCAAATCCCCACCAAATTGAATCAGGACCGAAGCTTTGCACAGCCTTAATACATACATGTCTTATCCAGTGTAGGCCCTGAACCACTTAAGTCTTGGTGCTTAAAAAGAGCTAAATACCAAGTTCATGCATCAGCCATACCAAGTCACAAAGTAGGTGCTTTTCTGCTAGTGCCAGCTTGGGGCCCTATATAGTAGATTTTCTCAGAGCACACCCACTGGGATCAGGCCTTACATGAAACAGCAGTGGGAGAAATGCCCTTTTCTCCAATGATTAGCCCTATGGTTAGAGGACTTCTGAGATGAACAGTCAAATTCCTTTTTGTGCTGAAGGAGACTTAAACACACATCTCTCACCTCTCAAGCACACATCCTAATCCCCAGGGTACTGGACATTTTAAATCATTCTTATAAAAGAGCTGTTTTACTTTGTATATCACAATTACATATATAGTGGTTGAAAGAGAGAAGGAATGAGAATAACCCTGTTGTCTGTACCTCTCCCTACAAACCAGAGTTATGCACCTAACTCTCTTTGAGGTCCATGGCTTAGACTATACCTCTCATTTTAGCATTTTTTATGGTCCATTATAGATAATGAACTGTATGACTTGCTGGCTTTTGCAGATACCTAGGTACAGAATTCACCCAATGGATTATGCAGAGACCCTAGGCACTAGAGCTGAGCAACCCATCGTGTGGCAAGCCACCTGAATGTTAGGGGCTGAAATAAAATTGTGCACAGAAATATCACAATCCTTTGGTGGTTCTAACTCCTAGACTATTTCTCTACTTTCCCTGCACCCTGCTGATTCTCTCTAGATATAATAGTAGAATATAAATTATACAAATTATTGATTAAACTGCAACTGTATTTTGAAAAAAATGACATTTACAAAACCTTTCCCCAAAGTACCATCAGTTGTTGCCACTTGATATTTCTGAAGTGCAATAAAGTCCCAATAAGACACATCTCACCCCAACAAATGTGTTGATATTAAACACCTTTTAATTACAAATGGTGTGTGTGTGTGTGTGTGTGTGTGTGTGTGTGTGTGTACGTGTATGTGTAAAAATCACTTTGTTAGGTAAATTCCATTATGATATTTTACACTGATGCTGAACTGATCTCTGCTGTAATCCTTATGGCTCAACTATATTTACTATTATTATTTATTGTTTCTTGTAGTAACTCATGCAAGTCACCTTACAAATAAACTGATAGTTGGTAGTTCTCAACAAATATAGTCAGACCCCTCCTGGATCATATTGGGCACATCTACACCTGCAAATAAGTGCAATTAAATTTAATGTGCATTAAGCTAATGCACATTAAGCAATTTTTGGCAGGTGTCTACACATGCAGAGACTTGGGACTAGACCTGCCATGTGCCCTTGTGGCCACCCGGGGGATCTCCAGCTTCCGGCCACATAGTTACCAGCACTTGGCACCCATGTTGAAGCCAGATTCAGATTCCAGCACCTGGCAGCCATCTTGGAAGCTCTGATCCCTGCCCAGCCCCTTCCCTGCAAGGGCAGCATGCACCAGCTCCCTCCCTGCCTCCCCACACCAGGGCTACTCCTGCCCCTGCCCCTTCCCCTTCCCTTGCCCCTGCCAGCAGTGCTCAGTGCCCCACTGCTCCAGCCCGGCTCCAGCCAGTGATGACCAGTGCCCTGCGCTGCTGCTGGCCCTGGTGCTGGCCGCAGGAGAGCCATGCACCTGCCAGTGGGGGCCAGGGAACTGGGTGCGGGAAGCACTAGCTGACCCCCTCTTCCTGCACACCCCATTCCAGCCTTCTTGCCCCCTGCCCTGCCCACCCCCAGCACCACTCTCTGAACATGCACATGGGTGAAACAAACTTTATTGCTCTCACAACCCTACCCCATCCTTGCCCCCTCTCCCCTAAACAAATAGAGACCCTTCCCCACTCCCTTCCCACCAAACAGAGCCCCCTTCTCCTCCCTCTACAAAACACAGAGCCTCCTAAATGAGGGTATTTGAGCACCTGCTCCATGTGAACCCCCACTTCCCCCAGGAGGGCTGGGAAGTTAGCAACCTCCTTCTGGCTCCATTTGGAGCCCCAGGTGGATGGCTTGGGTGTGAGCACATGGGCATGTCCAGTTCTTAATGGGGGAGATGGGAAGGACATGGTGGTGTTTCCCATGCCAGGGCCTCTGTGCAGCTTTCTCCGTGTGGCCAGCCCTGCACAGCAGCTCACAGTGCTCAGCAGAGGGATATGATGAGGGGCTGGGAGCCACGCAGCAGAGGCAAATGTGGCACAAGACCTGTAAACACAGGAGACAGTGCTGGGGGTGAGCAGCAGCAGGGAGCAGGTTCTGGCCCTGCTGCCAGTGACAGCCAGACAGCATCCCTGGGGAGATGTCAGGACTGGGCAGAGGGAGCAGCAGGCTGCAGTCCTTTGCAACACTCACCTGTGGCCAAGGAGGAGCTCTGGCTAGGCAACAGGACTAGCAGAGGCAGCCTGGGTCCTGCCCAGGGGACACAAAGGACCTTCAATGCTGAAAGGTCCTGTGGTGTGTGCCCCAGGGCACAAAATGACTGGAGACTTTTATAACTTGCAGCTAGGGGCAGCAACAGAGCAGCCCAGGCTGGGGCAGGAAAGGCATTAATGCACTTTAACTAATCACGTCTAAATTTGATACGTGCATTTGCAGGTATCAAATTTAGGCATGATTAGACTAAATTCACTATTTTTAATGATCATTAAGTGTGTGGACATGTAGAAACATGCCCTTAATGTGCATTAAATTAGGCTAATGTGCATTAGCGCTTCTCAAGTAAATGCGCCCATTGTCTCCCATCCCTCCTCAGGTGCATGGACCGTCTTTCCTTCTGCAATCCTTCAAAAGGATCTGGACACAATGAAATACCCTGCAAGACCTCATGCTGGTCCTAGTCTTTATGAAAGAG
>NW_005842038.1:418730-422297 GCF_000455745.1 Alligator sinensis | reverse complement strand
TGCTGAACCAGTTAGCAAATTCAGCTACCCATGAAGGAGAATACATGCTTCACCCTCTCCAAATGTCTAATCCAAGCCCTTTGAAGTCAATAGTAGGCTTTCAATTAATTTCAAAGGGATTTAAATCAGCCCCTTAAGGTGACTCAGTGAATACATTCTTTGCAAATCCTTAGGGACATTTGTCTCCCTAAGGAAAAAAGCCTCCTGGGATTCCCTACATGGGTGACTCTGCATTGCTCTGATGAGCAATTGAGACACAGTTCAGCCCTTGGTATACATCAAAAAATGATCCAGCAACATTTCCAGAGGGCCATATTGAAATGCCTTCTGCAGAAAATTCTAGCTAAAGCCATCCTTTTACACCAGAATTATCTTGTTATTTCCATGAAAACTTTGATATTTCTAAGAGTGAATCCTTGCATGGTCCGGCTATGCTTGTTATGAGCCCCATCCAAAGCTTTCTGAAGTCAATGGAAAGTTGCCCACTGTGCTCAATGTACTTTAGTGAAGGCTGCTTTCCAAAGGAAGAGAAGTCCTGGAATTCAGGGAAAAAAAGTCTGGAATTTGGGAGACCTATGTTCAGTGTCCTGCTCTACCACAAATTATCCTGTGACCATGGGCAACTGTGCTCATTTTCATTTGCTTCAGACCCCGGCTTGTAAGCTCAAGATGATAGTATTTTTCTACTTCACCAGGCTATTGCTAATACCTGCACACTCTGGTAATAGTAATAACTTTACTATAGGTAGGAAAAGAAGTGAACGGATCCGGACCATGAACTGCTCTTTACCCTTGACATTTCTGTTGTCATTATTATTACAAAAAAAAGTAGAAGTCATGATTGTATCGATTTATCAGTGTAAAAGCAGAACCAAGCATTCAGTAAACTGATTTCTGTATTCCTTTTATTTGGTTTTGCTTTGTCTGGTCTTTAAGAAATGTATACAGTGTATTCAACCTGCCTATTTTTTTTGGTGGTGATTCAGTCTAATTCATCTTTTACCCGTTATTTATGAGAACATTATTGTAAGTAGTATTCCAAAAGCAGAATAAATTAAAGAGCAGGTTGAGATGATATTTGACACTTGAAAGAAATGCTGCTGAAGTGAAACATTTCTTAATTATTTGATAAACATCCAGTTTTCTAATTAAGCAATGATGGGCAGTCAGAGGAAAAGTAAAAGGGTTTGGATGACTAAGTATGAATACCAAGTAACCTTGAAAGGACAACCAGTTGTCTCAGTGTATTGCTCTAGATTGGATCCTCTCAAGCCATGCTGAAAATGTGGAAGGTAAGCTGATCTAGTTGTTAGAGAAGAGACTAATATAAAAGTTGCACTTAATGTACATTGTAATCCTGTGGATAGCCCTTTAAAAAATTATTTTAAGTTAGTAGCCAGCTTATTTTCTTTCTCCTTGTGTTACTGAGGCAGTGGCTTCCTGAGGGCTTTCCCTAGATGTAAGGACAGACATTGGCTTCAATATTTGTGTCTCATTTTATCAGCGAGCAGGCAAACATTAGACATGGGTCACCCACTTCCTATCTAGGAGGTTAAAAATGAATGTATTTAAGTCACATGGTACTCAATTTTCTGAAGTATACAACTCAAGAAGGCTCTATGTTGTTCATGGCAAGAATATCCTGAAGGAGCCTCATATGAGAGAAATTGCTTAATAAAGAATCTGTTTCATGATTCATCAAGGCCGAGATATTTTGCTGGGGTTTGCCCAATGAGCATTCAGAGGTCATAGGGGAGACACCTGGAAGATACCTACTTATACATATAACTATATTTGATCCATGGTTTTGTTCAACTTAATTGTATGTTGTGCTAGCAAAGGAGCTGCTAAAATCACTAAGTTGTTTAAAAAAAGGGAAGGGTCTAGTTACCAGGAAGCCAAAGTTGGGAAGATGGATGGCTTCATAGCTCTTGTTGTGCTTGGTGGTTTTCTTCCCCCTGTTTCTAATTCATATAATCTTGCCCTATCCTTTATTGATTAGGTTTTGGCAGGAGAGCTTAAGACATTTTCATTTCACAAGAGAATCATGTGTATGATAGTTGAGTGATTCCTCTATCTATGCTCAGGAGGTAATATCCCACCTCCTAAGCAAGCTCTGTATAGGTATGAACTTGGAGCAAGGTCTGTTCCAAAGTCTGTTGATGTCTGGGAGTTTTTCCATGGATTTAGTGGGCTTTGAATAAGACTCTTAGCACACAGTTCAGCAGAGGAGATAAGCCTATACTTACACCTATTTATGTTCACATGCCTAAAGTTAAGCTCATGCTTAGGTGCTCTGCTAAATATGAATGGAGTTCTGAAATAAGACCTCAAAGCTTTTGCATGTGCCCATTGTGCTCCTTAAAATGAAGAATCCCCAGATATGAAATTGAAATTTTCCTCAGTCGCTTTGTCTTAAAGATGAAAAAAAAAGTTGACTTCTCTCTTTCCAAAAGAGTGCTGGAGAACAGAGGTACCAAGCTGAGATTCTTGGGCATGTTTATACCACTCTTATGAAGAAAGAAAAGAAAAATGGGTCTGCTGAAGATGACTGAATTGCATATGAATCTGAAACCCATTTCTGGTCTGGCTTCAGTGCATAAAGGGATGCCAGCAGTAATCCAGTAATATTTCCACATCATTTTTTACCATTTAACAAGGAGATGCTCAATGGACCTGATCACTGATGGAGCATAATTAAACATATGTACAGCTTAGTGGAGCTTCCAATACAGCTAAATGTGGTGTTTCTGGGCAGTAAGGGCCCTATCCAAAGCATGCAGAAACCAATTTGATTATTTCAGTTTACTTTAATGGACTTTGGATTAAGCCTAGATGCTATCTGCAACTTCATGTAGTGGAATACACAATCAACCAATTATTTCCTCAAGCATTTTTTTCAGATTGATTTGGGCACTGGAAGAATATTCTACATACACCAAATACCTTTCCCTTTCTTTCAACACTGAATGTAGTAGTGTCTGCTCCTTTTAAAAAAACTCAATTTTTAAACAGAATTACCCTCAAAAGTATTTTTTTTTCCCAGAAGTCTGATGCTTCAAAGTGGAAAATTATAAGACAGATGCACTTTTTTTTTTTTTTTTTACTATACCTCTTGCAATTACTGAATTGATTTTTCAAGGATCTGATTCTGGAAACAGAACAAGGCAGTTTTGAAAACCTACAAAATCTGTTACAAGTTGGATTTCCTTTTATTGTTAAGCACTCCAACACACTGGAGTGCAGCAATCTCTGCCTTATAAAGGTACTATGTATCCCTGATGTTCTGCACCAGTTCTTGCTGCAGCACAGCTGGCTGAGCAATTTGCAATTGCATTCATGTATGTGGATGTTCACACACAGCAGAGAGTGATTTCCACTTCTCTTATTCAGGGCCTTCACCTGGTGTAAGAAGACCAGAGATTGTCTACTTCTAAGAGTTCCCTCACCTTTAGATCATATGCAGAACAAAATCAATAGTGCTTTGCCTATTTAGGAGGCCTTCTAAAAAACTACATGAGAGGGGATGGATTAGAAGGAGAAGAAAATGTGAGCACTGGCATTCCT